>NC_133618.1:239048867-239236367 GCF_048593235.1 Sminthopsis crassicaudata | reverse complement strand
GATTCAACTATAGTTCCAGAAGATGGATAATGAAGCAGAAGCCTAAAGTTTTCCCCTCTATCTCCTCACACAGAAATTTTGCATTCAGATTACCAAATAAGTTTTTTTTTTAATTTTTGGACATAATATGAAAATCTATTTTGTTTGACTACAATATTTGTTAACAAAGGTTTTCTTTTTTTTATTTCACCCAATGTTGGGATATAGGAGGAAGAGAAAATATATTTTTGATCACTGAAGAAAATAAAATTAAATAAAAAAAAAAAAAAAAGATGTGGGTGCAAGTCCTATGTCTGACACGTATGGCCCTGGGAAAGTCACTACTTCTTAATTCCCTAAGCAACTGAATAAGCTTTAACTTATGTACGAATTGAAAATCTGAATTGGTAGAAGGAGTTTCTGCACTGAAATTTTCCCTAAAAACCAATACAATTATAAGGCAAAACTGATCGAAATACATAGATATAGACACACAAATTCTATGGTTTCTTAAGTGTTTTTTCTTCAACTTACCTGAAAAAGGCAATATAAGTATATATTCCTCTGTTGAAGAAGAAGGAACTGAGACCAAACAAAGTGAAGTAACTTTTTAAGTCATTAGTGAATAAATATCAGAGCCAGACATGCACAATTATGCTAAACATGAACCTATACCATTGTTCTTTTGAATCTTACTTCTCTCTCCCTCTCTCTTTGTAGGTTAAAAGCAATTTTAAGAATCTGGTGGCCCAGTCGCATCTTGCAAATGTCTTCTCACTCTCCTTGACCTTCCTATAGTTGCTAAATTCTGTTGATCTCACCTGTGTCAGTCAGTCAATAAGCATTTATTAAGAGTCTAGTACTGATATGTGCTAAGGGTGCAAAAAATGGAAAAATATTGTCCATATCTTCAAGGAACTCATAATGCAATGGGGCAGATGGAAAAATATATATGTAGATGTGTATGTATATATATATATATATATATATACACACACATACATACATACAAACACACACATACCCATATAAACACAAGCTACACACAGCATAAATGGGAAATAATTAAAAGAGGAAAGGAACTGGAATTAAGAGGATCTCATAAAGGCTTCCTTTACAAGATGGTATTTTAGTTGCCATTTAAGGGAAGGCAGGAAACAAGAGATGAGAAAGGAGAGCATTGCAAGTATAAGGTGTCCCCAGGCAAGAGAAAGTGCTGGACACTTTTCCTAATTCCACTGAATTCTGAGAGCTGGAATATCTTGTTTATTGAACAATAAAGAAAATAGTGTCTGACATAAAGTGAATAAGAAAAGGGGAAAAGGTATAGGAACACTGGAAAGGTGAGTTGGGGTAGATTATGAAGATTTCTGAATGTCAAAATTGAAAAATTTGGCAATTTCATGTGGTGCTATAAATTTAAAGACCATTTCTTAACTGGGGATTCAAGTCTACATATTCTGCCACTAACTTTCTGCTGACCTTCAAACTTACATCTCCAACTGTCTTTCATTTATCTTCAAATCAATTCATTGGAAAAAGAACTCATTATCTTTCCCCTTAAATCTTGTAATGCTGACCTCCTTTCTATTTCTCAAACAAGACATTCCATTTCCTGACTATATGTTTTTACTGATTATCCTCTATACCTAGGATGCTCTTCCTCCTCAGCTGTCTCCTAGTTTCCCTGACTTCCTTCAATTTTCAGCTAAATTTTATCCTAACTTCTGTAAGAAGCCTTCTACATTCCCTTTAATGCTTATGTCTTTCCTTTGAGACTGTCTCCCATTTCTTCTATCTATAAGTTATTTAGATATATTGCTTACAAGTTGTTTCCCCAATTCGATTGTGATTATTTGAAGGTAGAGTCTCTTTTGGTCTTATTATTTCTTGGTAGAATTTAACATAGTGCCTGGTACATGGTTGGTACTTAATAAATTCATTTTGACTTGACTTGGAATTAGTTTTACTTGTTTTAGATTAGACCATCAATGCAACCAACAATAGCAAGATCTTTCCACACAAGATTACAGGCCACCAAGAGCAAAAATGGTTGGGGAATTAATGCTTTCACACTTATTATTTAGATAACCTTTGAATAAATGACAGCTTTCTTAGGCCTCAGTTTCCTCATCTCAAAAATGGAGACAATACCATTTATATAGCAGTGTTATTTTATGTTATATAGCAGTATTGTTTTGAGAAAAGCTTTTTCTATTTTTATCTTCTTGTATTAATAGGAGTTATTTAAAACTCAATCATCATCTTTATCATGGCAATATACTACATCATAGGAAACAAAAAGGGAGGACTGGATCTGAAGGCTTCTAAAGAGGCTTATAGTTCTAATTCTATGGTCCAATTATATTACCAGCAATTATTTCCTGGCCTTTCCTTTACAGGAAGGAAGGAAGGAAGGAAGGAAGGAAGGAAGGAAGGAAGGAAGGAAGGAAGGAAGGAAGGAAGGAAGGAAGGAAGGAAGGAAGGAAGGAAGGAAGGAAGGAAGGAAGGAAAAAACCAAAAGTCTTCACAAGATTTAACTTCTTGCCCTTTAAATCCAGCATGAACAAAATAAATTCTCCTCTCCCACAAACTCTGCCCTCAGTGAATGACCCACTGAGTGCCTCAGCTAGGAGAATGAGTTTCTTCTGGTCTAATTCAGCTAAAATTAAAATCTGTGGACCTAACTGCCCTTCACACAGAGGGCCTGGCATGACAGTTAACCTGGAGAATGTTCAGAGGAAGATGAAATCGCAGAGTTAAAGAGCATAAGTTGCTGGACACTCACAACACCCAAATAAATAGACTTTTTTTCTTAGATAGATCAGGTAAGGGCATAGTTGATTCAAAAATCCCCCTTACATTTGGCTGGCTACAGCTGAGAAGAAAAGCACCTTTGGATAATAAGCTTTCAATACTCAAGTTGGGCTTTTCAAAAGAAATTCACTAAGTACTTCCCTGAGGTTTCTTAAGCCCTTTCTGCATCCCTATAAGGTATGGTGACATTTTACAGGTAAGATAAGAGGCCAGAAGAGCTTAAGGATTTTTGTTCATAGCCATAGTTAGATCAAGAAAATATCCTGAATATTGAACATAGCTTTTTTTTTTCTTTAAGGTTAATCACCATTCTTTATCCTCATGACAACAATTCTCTCTCCTACACTATTTTATTGCTTTAAAAATACTTTCTTCATTAACAATCTTCTGGGAAAGAGGGAATACAAATAGCATCATCCTCATTTAAAAATAAGGAAATTGAGGTCCAAAGAATGACACATGCTTAAGGCCACAGATCTTTTGTTATAGTTAAGTTATTTTCATTAGTGTATGATTCTTTGTGATCCCATTTGTGGGTTTTCTTAGCAAATATACAAGAACTGTATTTTTCAAATATATAAGAATTATATTTGTCATTTCCTTCTCTAACTCATTTTCTAAATGAAGAAACTAAGATAAATAAGGTTAAAGATTTTTCCAAGGTCACACACCTAGAATGTGTCTGAGAACAGATTTAAATTCATGAAACTCAGGTGTTTCTGATGCCAGGTGTGGCACTCGATCTGTTGCTTGCTACCCTTAAAAATAAAGAAACTGAATTCCAAAGGTGATACTTGCCAAGGCTACAAAGCTAATAAGTAGCAAATACAAATTTTAAACCCACTCTTTCTGATTCCAAATCCAGTTCACACTCCAACACACACCTATCTATCCCTTCTTTCTTCTGGGTGTTCCCCAATATAAAGGGGCCTTTTTTCTGCTTAGCAAGTTCCCTCATATATTATACCCTAGAGCAAGCTTTAAACAATTTCTTAAATTACAAATTTCTTTTATTTTCAATTCATGGAACAAAACAAGCATTTCCATAACAGAGTACAATAAAAAGATGATTGCACATGAAAGTAAAATCTACCATGCACAATTTGTTATTCTCTTCAAATATATAACAAATTATCATCTTTTTCCTGTTTTTTTCCTCCCCTCCCTCACTCCACTCTTGAAATGGTTACCATTAATCACAAATAGTTGTATCTGTGTATGTGTGTGTGCACACATGTGTAAAATATGTAAAAATACTCTATACATACTTCCATTTATCAGTTCTTGGAATGCAGAATCTTTTAAGAAAGATATGATATATTTAACATTTATTGGTCAACCTGCCATCTGGGGGGGGGAGAGGAAAAATTAGAACAAAAGGTTTGGCAATTGTCAATGTTGTAAAATTACCCATAAAATTACCATATATGGTAAATAAAAACTATTAAGAAAAAAAAAAAAGGTATGATATCATTTCAGGGAGGAGTACAAAGGTGATCCTGCTCCAGAAATTACCTTCCCTACCCATTCTTTTATGCCTAAAATTGCATCTCCAAAAATTTATTCCTTTGGCTCATTGCTATATTCCTGTTGAAATAATAGCATGCTAAGTCATTTGGGTCATCCATATTCCATTATGGATAAATTGACCAGATTCTTGTCAGAATATATTTTGATATGGAAGATTGAGAAAAAGTAGATGAGGAAACAGAATACAAGGTGAAAGGGAAAGAAGGATAATGTAAGCTATTTGAAAACAGATAATGATAAGAATGGTAACTCAGATACTGTAAGCATTTAACCATCAATCATTTAGCCAATGATTGATTGAAACAGAATGCAACTAATGAGATTATAAGCTCCCTGAGTGTATTCAGTCTCTTTTTTTTTTTTTTTTTTTTTTATCTCCAGTGCTTAGCTCATTGCCAGGCACAAGGCAGATAGAGATACTTAATAAATACTTATTACATTGAATTCAAGCCTGAAAAGAGATACTAAATATATCGAAGATTTTTTTTTCTATTTTACAATTTATCTCAGAACTGGCCCAGACTAAACTCCAGTGGTTCTGTAATTGTCATATAATTTAGAACTGGTAGAGTCATTTAATTTCCCCACTTTGTTTTCCAGGGCGGATAATGGGGCCAAGGAAGATAAAATAGTTACTTCAAAGTTATTCAGGTAATAAGTGACAGAACCATCTCCAACAACATAAAGATAATGGCAAAGACACAGTTTCTGCTGACCTGCCCTGAGAAAATTGTCAGAAGGTAAATCACCAACCCTCCCTCACCCACAATTTTCTTTACCTTTTACCTCAATTCTGATCACTAGAAATTCCTATTTCTTGAAGTAGCTATTTGGGTTAAGATTATATCTCTAAAAAAAAAAAAAAAAAAAAAAATCCCCTGCTCAAACGTAAAAAAGGAGGTAACCCATTCCTGATTAGTTTTACTTTTTTAGGCCTCAGTTTCCCCATCAAAAAAATGAAGAGAGGGTGGGTTAAATGACCTTATAGTTTTAAATCCTATGCTACCACACACTGTGACATTCCAGAGAAATACACTTAACAGAAGAGGATAGAATAGTGGATAGTCAGGAAAGCCCGACTGCTACTTCCTGACGGGATGTTCATGGGTGACTCACAAACTCTCAGTGTCCATCAGACAAGGCTCTAGATCGAGAAGTTAGAGAAACTGCAGGGAAGGTTACATATACATGAAGTGATTTGATAAGAAGAAGAAAAAACATTTACCAGAGTAGCTAGGAGGGAGAATGGCGACAAGTACAAATTATAGTAAAAGAAATTTAGAAACCATTCAGAAGCCAAAGCTTCTGACTTGCAGGCCAGAGGTTGGTTGTTTCTACCTGTATATGCCCAGGGCTTAGCACCATGCCTGATGAACAGTAACCCCTTAATAAATGTCACTTCATTGATCAACTCACCTCTGAGGGATACAGCTTCACAGCTTTAGCGCTGGAGGAGGTCTTAAAGACCATCTAATTTAACCTGCGTGTTTTGTTAATGAAAACCAAGACAAGAGATTATGTAATTTAGGTCATGTAGCATTGAGGGTGGAATTTGAACTCAGGTCCTCCTGTGGATCAAAACAGATACATTTTACAGGGAAGGAATGGAGGAAAAAGGAGGGAGGGAAACAGAAACAGAGACAGAGAGATATGAAAAGGACACAGAGGAGGGGGAAATGGAGAGAGAATATAAACATGATGGAAAAAAGGGATAATCAAAAAAAGTGCTCTGAATAGGAAGAGACAGCAAAAGCAAACCTATCTATTCTCCTTCCCAGAATGAGCTAAGGCTGGTGCTGCCTCACAAACATACCACATTGCAAGGAACTCTGTCTCTGTTTCTCTCTCCTTTGCCTTCTCCCTCCCTCCCTCCTTCTGTTTGTGTTGTGTGTGTCTCTCCCTCCTCTGTCTCTCTTCCTCTCTGTGTGTCTCTCTCTCTGTCTTTGTCTCTTTCTCTCTCTGTCTCTCTTCCTCTCTGTCTCTCTCTCTGTGTGGCTCTGTGTGTATGTCTCTCTGTATGTTTCTCTGTGTCTCTGTGTGTCTGTGTGTCTGTGTGTCTGTCTGTCTCTCTCTCTCTCTTTCTCTATCTCTCTCTCTGTATGTGTGTGTGTCTCTATTTCTGTGTGTTTGTATCTCTCTCTCACACAAGTGCACACACACACACACACACACACACACACACTCACTTCTAGGTACCTCAACTTTAGATTCAAGTATCTGCTTTCAGATGTGACAACTGTGGGTCTTGCTCCAGACCTAATAGTTGTGAATCAGCCATTGTGGAAACTCCCAACTCCCACCAAGGTATAGATTTCACTTTTTTTTTAAGTGTTCAGAGCAAGACATTAATCTGTTCTTGTGAAAGTTAATGAGAACAAGAAAATCTCTCACAATGACCTGGGCTCCTGGTGCCTGAAGCACTCACATTATTATGCTGAGCTCCAAACTCCTCAGAAACAGTCCTAGAATTTGCTTCATTATGTTTCATCCTATTTGAGTGCTTACTTCCACCACAGTCTCTCTAGATTTCAACCAAGGGTAGAGGTGACCCTGGATTCTCAAAGGCTGTGTCAGGGGAGCAAAAGTTGTGCCAGCCTTCCTAAGTGAGAAAAGCTTCAGATAAGGACTGTATTTCTATGATGTGAAGGCCAGTCTAGGTCAGTGTGCAGAGGCTCATCACTAGGACATTGGTCATTAGAGAAAGTATTTGGGGAGAGGAGAGAGGAAGAACAGTTATTAAGAACACAAGACTCTGTCAGAGCTGGACTTCCTCACCTGGAGTCAGGAAGAAGATATCTAATCCAGTTTAACAACTGTGTGATACTAGGCAAATCATTTAACCTCCCAATTTCATTTTCTTCATCTGCAAAATGGAGATAACAACAGCACCTATCTCCAAGCATTGTTATGAACATGAAATGAGACAATGCTTATACAGTATTTTATAAACCTTAAAGTGCTATACAAAGGCTATAAATCTCAGATTTGATATTCACTAATTTTATGATCTTGGGCAAGTCTTTGATTTGGATGTGTGCACTTAATGTCAAGAAGTCTCGGGTTCAATTCTCCTAATATTGACTAGCTATGTGATCCTGGACAAATCATGTTTCTTCAGCAACAAAATGAGGGGAATGGCCTTAATGTCTTTTGAGTTCCCTTCTCAGTCTAAACCATGATTCTATGACTTTTCTCAGATTCAGTTTCTTTATTTATGAAATAGGAATATTGGCAATTCAATTGTTCAAAGTATTTTTAAACAATTGTTTATAAAGTACTTCTTATATTCCAGGTACTGTTCCAGGAAAGGGATATAAAAGGGATATAAAACCAGAAAAGCACCTTTCTTCAAGAAGCTTATTCAACACAAAGAAAAATAAATACAAATATGTACAGGGTTAAAATTGTGGTTATCTGGCATGGGTGCAAGATCCCCTTTCCCAATTAACTAATCAGAGACATCTTCAGGTACAAATATAAAGCATTTATTTAATCCCTGCAGAGGGAGACCCAGACACAGATGGGAGCCATCCCAACTCCATTATGTGCTCCTGGAATCTGTCCAGCTTCCAGCTTGTCCAGGACTTAAAAGCAAAAGACCTGACTGAGCCTTCTCATTGGATAGACTAAAAAGGATGTAGCCATCCTTTACCAATGGTTACCAGTGTTGGCTATCTCTCACAGGACATGTCACTTCCTGCAGCTTCCTGTATCCTAAGCTTCCAAGTTCATCCCTCCAGAGATAACATGCCCCTCCCCCCCAGGGACCCAGCTCTGGGAACAGGGATCATGTAACAATACTGAGAAATACTTCATCCAATCAGTCCCATTCAGTCCCCCCTCTTTTTCATCAGTTTGAAGATTTGTCACCCCAATTCCACCAGCTCCCACTATTTGTCTTGGAAACCCAGTCATCACAGAACAGATTGGCATCTGGCAGCCATAGAACTGCAGCACTGTGGAGACCCAGCAGCCTCAGATTCATCATCACATCATTCCCACCTCAAGCAGTCTGGACCCAGACTCATTTCAGACAAGGGGATGAGAGTGTCCTCTTCTGGAACTGCTTCAGGCTGACAAGTTGTGCATAGTTGGCCCTGCCTCGTGGGTCAGGACTGAAGAGGGGAGACAAGTGAATTGTAGGCAGCTGCAGTGTCTGGTAATGAATGTCACAATCAGGTCTCAGATGATTTCAGATTGACCAAGTCGTTGGAATTTCATGTCTTGGAGTCTGAAAGAGGCAACTGTCACAATTATAATAAAAATACAAAGATTAAATATGAGCAAAAGAGAAACAACAAAACAAAAGTAGAGTTAATATAGAGGATACAAGGAACAGTAAACAGGAACCACACCCAGAAGAAAGCTGGGGGGGAGATGAAGCTATCATAAATGCCTCTTGTCCAAACAGCTTTTCCTGGGATAAGTACTAAAGAATGTTTTTTCCTAAATTCTTGCTTTTGTTTCTTCAAAAAAGTAGGGGCAGTAGGTAGAACATGTTCCCTTTAGAGCCTTATAAAGGAAAATTTTTACCCAATTAGTACCGGTGTCTAGGATTGGGGTTCCAGAAACCCCAAGGACCTAGCCCTACCTTCTATCAACATACAGTGTAAAAGACTCTAGGCAGATTAGTTTAACTTTTAGGGTCCTAAAAAAACCTTAGTCTAATCATGTGATAAGATTGTCTGCTTTCTCTTAATGAAAAAAAGGAAAAGTGGGAGTGGCCCCAAATACTTTGGTGAAGTTGGCCTTTAGTATAGAAACTCTAGCCCCAGGAAGTAAAAGAGTTAAAATATATAATAAAGCAACCAGACAGTCCTCCAGGGCTGGGCTGCAAATTAAAATATCTATATACATGTATTATATTTTATATCTTCAACTGACCACTTGCTCTGATTACAGACATTTGCTATAAGAGGAAAAATTAGGGGCATGATTTACTTAATGCAGTTTTACTTCAGATAACTATCCTAATTTTTTGTTTCTTTTTTTGTCTTTGCTGAGGCAATTGGGGTTAAGTGACTTGCCCAGGGTCACACAGCTAGGAAGTGTTAAGTGTCTGAGACCAGATTTGAACTCAGGTCCTTCTGACTTCAGGGCTGGTGCTCTATCCACTGCGCCACCTAGCTGCCCTCTGTCCTAATTTTTAATAATTCCACCTTAAGCCAGACTGGGGAATAATCAGTGGGTTCTCATTCAAAAGAACACCACTGAGAAATTGAGTCAGAAGGATCCTACCTTCCTCCAGAGGCCAAGATCAATCTTCTAATTAATTCCCATTTTACTTTCACTTGTAACAACTTCTGAGTAGCTTATGGCATATTCCTTTCAGATGGTGGAGCACTGACTTCATGCTCAGACAGTCATACCTGAATTTAAAATTCCAAATAAATATCAGCTGCAATCACAAAAGATTTTATCTCCTACAGCAATTATCATTAATCAAAGCTTCAGATGAATCTAACTCTCAAGTATCACAGTAAGAGATTCATCCTAGCAAGTTCACAGCTTATACAGCTTATCTTTCATATCTAAGTAGATGGTTCTAAGTTCAACATTTCACAGATCATTTGGCTGTTAAAATATTCAATGCATAGAATTCTAAAATTCATATTGTCCATAACAGAAACATTTTCAAAGGAACAAAGGCAAAAACTATTATTCTCAGAGTCCCTTTAAATAATGGTACAACTTTAAGATGCCTCAATACAATCAATTAAAACTCATACAGAATATCCTATTTCCACATAAAAAAGCTTTTCAGATTTAACATTAACAATCTCTTCATTCTTCAAAAAAAAATTAAAATTCTGGAAATAACTCTATCAGATTAAAATTCTGTTCTAGATGTTTTTGTTTTGTTTTGTTTATTATGATTTATTATTCTTTAAACAAGGAGACTGGATTGTGGAGCCAAGATGGCAGAGAGGACACACGTTTCTTTCTGAGCTCTCCTACTACCTTCACACTAAATACGAAATTCAGTCTCTGAAATAGTGCTAGACTGACAGAATTCATGAATATTGGGAGCGAAGCAAATTACCAGCAGAAGGTAATTTCAAAGGTAACCAAAAAAGTTCTGTTTTGATCAGGCACAGGCACAAGAGGAGGCCAGGCACAGGAAGAGCGGCAGAGCATGGAGGCATATCATAGAGGCCAGAGCAAGCTGAGCAGATCAGGGGTGGGGTGTGGTCTCCATAGGGCAGAGAATCTACATGGAGGACTCTACCACAGTGTTGCCTACTCTGCCCTGGTTGCAAGCCAGTAGATCAGCAGAGAAGTCATAAAACATCCAACACAAACATAAAAGATAAAGAGTAAACCCCAAAGCACTGGAATCTCACAGGACCTGGTACCAGGGGGACTCAGTGCAATCCCAGTGCAGGTGCCAGGTGCCTTCACTTTCTGATCTGTAGAGGAAGCCTGAAACTCCTTTCCCTAAAAGCAGATCCCAACTTTTTTTTTTTTTGAGTATAAAGGCAAAGTGAACAACATCTATAGACAGCTACTATAGTGAGAGAACAGATTTCAAACCTAAGAAGACTTAAAGTAGATTGTCTCCAGATGAAGTCAAAAAGAGTGAAATAACCTGTTCCCCACCACACAAGGCTCACCTAGAAGAAATTAAAAAGGATCTTAAAAGAGAGCTGGAAGAAAAATGGGGTCAGGAAAGGAAAACTCTTTAGAAAAGGCAGATAAGTCATTAAAAGAAAGATTTGATAAAGTAGGAAAAGAAAACAACTCCCTGAAATGTGAAATGGAAAAGGTAAAGAATTCCCAGGAAAATAGAATTTGAGAATTGTAAAAGGTAAAGAACTGCCAGAAAAAAAAAATTTGTAAATTGGAAAAAAATTCCATAGAACAAAACAACTCACTTAAAAACTCAATTGGACAAATACAAAAAGAAGTGAAAAAGTAAATGAAGAAAATAATTCAATAAAAATCAGAACTGAACAAATGGAAATCAATGACTTGAGAATCAGTCAAGCAAAACCAAAAAAAAAAAAAAATGAAAAAATAGAAAAAAAAATGTTTAATACCTACTTGGGAAAACAACAGACCTGGAAAATAGATCTAAAAGAGATAATATAAGAATTACTGAACTCCCTGAAAATCATGATGGAAAAAAGAGCCTAGACACTATTTTCCCTTTAATAGAAGGGAACACAATATTAGTAGTTTTAATGAGAAATGTGAATGAAGTGAACTCTTTCATAAAGTGGAGGCAGATAGCAGACTGTATTAAAAGCCAGAATCCTGCAATATATTGTTCAGGAAACACATTTAAAGCAGGGCAGTACATACAGAGTAAAGATAAAAGGCTAGAGCAGAATCTACTATGTTTCAGGTAAAGCAAAAACTACAGGGATAGCCATCCTGATCTCAGATCAAGCAAAAGCAAAAATTGGACTAATTAATACAGATAAGTAAGGAAACTGTATCTTGCTAAAGGGTCAATACTAAACATACATGCACCAAGTGTTATAGCATCTAATTATTAAAGAAGTTAAGAGAGCTGCAAGAAAAAATAGACAACAAAACAATAATAGTCTGAGATCTCAACCTTGCACTCTCAAAACTAGATAAATCAAACCAAAAATAAATAAGAAAGAAGTTAAAGAGGTAAATAGAATACTAGAAAAGTTAGCTATGAGAGATAAAACTGAATGGAGACAGAAAAGAGTATGCTTTCTTCTCGGCAATTCATGGAACTTATACAAAAATTGACCATATTTTAGGACATAAAGATCAGATGCAGAAAGGCAGAAATAGTAAATGCATTCTTTTCAGATCATGATGCAATAAAAACTACATTCAATAAAAACCCAGGGGAAAATAGGCCAAAAAGTAATTGGAAACTAAATAATCTCATCCTAAAGAATGAATGGGTGAAACAGCAAATCATAGACACAATAAATGATTTTACACAAGAGAATGACAATACTGAGGAAACAAACCAAAATTTGTGGGATGCAGCCAAACAGTAATAAGGGGAATTTTTATATCTCTAGAGACTTGCTTCTAGAGATAAAAGTTAGAGAAATAGAAGACCAATAAATTGGGCTTGCAACTAAAAATGCTAGAAAAACAGCAAATTAAAAAACCCCAATCAAATACTAAATTAGAAATTCTAAAAATAAAAGATGAGATTAATAAAATTGAAAGTAAAAAAAAAAAAACTATTGAATAAATAAATAAAACTAAGAGTTGGCTCTATGAAAAACAACAACAACAACAACAACAACAACAACAACAAAAACATAGATAAGCCCTTGGAAAATTTGATTAGAAAAAAGGAAAGAGGAAAATCAAATTGTTAATCTTAAAAAGGAAAAGGAAATCTTGAAAAGGAAGAACTTTCCACTAATGAAGAGGAAATTAGAACAATAATTAGGAGTTAATTTGCCCAACTTTATGCCAATAAATTCATTAACCCAAGTGAAATGGATGAATACCTACAAAAATATAGGTTGCTTAGATTAATAGAGGAGGAAGTAAATTGCTTAAATTTTAGAAAAAGAAATAGAATAAGCTATTAATCAACTCCCTAAGAAAAAAATCCCCAGGACCAGATAGATTTACATGTGAATTCTACCAAACATTTAAAGAACAATTAGCCCCAATGCTATATAAACTAGAAAAAATAAAGAATGATGGAGCCCTACCAAATTATTTTTATGACATAGACATGGCACTAATATCTAAACCAGGTAGGATAAAAACAGAAAAAGAAAATTATAGACCAATCACCCTAATGAATATTGATGCAAAAATCTTAATTAAAATATTAGCAAAGATTTTACAGAGAATTATCCCCAGGATAATACACCATGATGAAGGGGTGAAAAAAGGTTGCCCACTATCACCATTACTATTAAATATTGTGTTAGAAATGCTAGCTTTGACAATAAGAGAAGAAAAAGAGATTAAAGGAATTAGAGTTGGTAATGAGGAAAACAAATTATCACTTTTTGTAGATGATATCATGGCATACTTAGAGAACCCTAGAGAATCAACTAAAAAACTATTAGAAGTAATCCACATCTTTAGCAAAGTTGAAGTATACAAAATAAATCCACATAAGTCCTCAGCATTTTTATATATCACCAACAAAATTCAACAACAAAAGATGCAAAGAAAAATTCCATTTAAAATTACTGCCGATAGAATAAAATATTTGGGAATCTATCTGCCAAGGGAAAGTCAGGAACTATATGAGCAAAACTACAAAACACTTTCCACACAAATAAAGTCAGATCTAAACAACTGGAAAAATATTAAGTACTCTTGAATAGGTCAAGTGAATATAATAAAGATAACAATACTGCCTCAACTAATCAATTTATTTAGTTCTACACAAATCAAACTCCCAAGAAACTATTTTAATGGCCTAGAAAAAATAACAACAAAATTCATCTGGAAAAACAAAAGGTCAAGACTTTCAAGGGACCTAATGAGAAAAAAAAAAAAAATCAAATGAAGGTGTCTTATCTGTACCAGATCTAAAACTATATTATAAAGCAGCAGTCATCAAAATCATTTGGTACTGGCTAAGAAATAGATTAGTTGATCAGGTTTACAGGACAAAATAGTCAATAACTATAGCAATCTAGTGTTTGACACACCACAAACCCCAGCTTTTGGGATAAGAATTCACTATTTGACAAAAACTACTGGGAAAACTGGAAATTATTATGGCAGAAACTAGGCTTGGACCCACACTTAACACCATAGACCAAGATAAGATCAAAATGGATTCATGATCTAGAATAAAGAATGAGATTATAATTAAATTAGAAGAACATAGAATAGTTTTACCTCTCAGACCTATGGAGGAGGAAGGAGTTTGTGACCAAAAAAGAACTAGAGATTATTGATCACAAAATTAAAAAAATGTTGATTATGTTATGTTTAAAAGTTTTTATGCAAACAAAACTAATGCAGAGAAGATTAAAAGTATAGCACACTAGGAAAACATTTTTTCATTCAAAGCTTCTGATAAAGGCCTCATTTCCAAAATATATAAAGAATTAACTCAAGTTAATAAAAAAATTAATGGTCAAATAAGAAATAAATGGTCAAAAGATATGAACAGACAATTTTCAGATGAGGAAATTGAAACTATTTCTAGTTATATGACAAAAATTATTTATAAGAGAAATGTAAATTAAGACAACTCTGAAATACCACTACTCACCTCTCAGATTGGCTAAAGTGACAGGAAATAATAATGACGAATGTTGGAGGGAATTTGGGAAAACTGGAACACTGATACATTGTTGGTGGAATTTTGAATGAATCTAAACCATTCTGGACAGCAATTTGAAACTACACTCAAAAAGTTATCAAACTGCGTATACCCTTTGATCCAGCAGTGTTACTATTGGGCTTATATCCCAAAGAGATCTTAAAGAAAGGAAAGGGACCCACATGTGCAAAATGTTTGTGGCAGCCCTCTTTGTAGTGGCTAGAAATTGGAAACTGAGTAGATGCCCATCAATTGGAGAATGGTTGGGTAAATTATGGTATATGAATGTTATGGAATATTATTGTTCTGTAAGAAATGACCAGCAGGATAAATACAAAGAGGCTTGGAGAGACTTACATGAACAGATGCTAAATGAAATGAGCACCAGGACATCATCATACATGGCAACAACAAGAACATATGACAATCAATTTTGATTGATGTGACTCTTTTCAATAAAGAGATGATTCATACCATTTCTAATTTTTTAGTGATGATGAGAGTCATCTACACCCAGAGAGAGAACCATGGGAACAGAAGGTGGAACACAAAGGAGCATTCTCACTCTCTCTGGTGTTTGCTTGCATTTTTGTTTTCCTTCTCAATTTTTTTTTCTTTCTTTCTAGATCTGATTTTTCCTGTGTAGCAAGATTACTGTATAAATATGTATACCTATATTGGATATAACATATTTAACATGTATTGGACTACCTGCCATGTTGGAGAGGGGGTGAAGGAGAAGGAGGGGAAATGTTGGAAGAGAAAGTTTTGCAAGGGTCAATGCTGTTACCCATGTTACCCATGCATATGTTTTGTAAATAAAAAAGCTGTAAAAAAATGAAAAACAAGGAGACCATTATGCACTTAAATAAACATTAAATAATTTGCTGAAGACAGATAGGCTACCTAAGTAGAAATAAATTGTTTTCAGAAAACTTATGTCTCTAAGAAATCTCTTTTGTTAGAGAGCAGCTATAGCCTTGAAAAATAAAAAATAAAACATTCAGTTATTAACACCATGTAAATGCAGGCTGTTCCTTTAAACAGTATAAGCAATTATTGTTTGAACCAGCAAGGAGCTGCAATTTGTTAAAAAAAAAAAAAAAAAAAAAAAAAAGCTGCCACACCATGATTAATGGGGGAAGGGGATTAGATTGTTACCTGACAAAGCCCTTTCTATGTGGCTGCCCTTCCCCCCAGTCCACAGGGCATTTCTCCCAACTTCACCATGCTTCCCAACTCCCCACTTTTCATAGCTAAATCTTTTAGGTGCCAAGTCCCCCAGGATCCAATCTACCAGCTAAAGACAGGTCTCACCTAATGGGGTCTCTCCTTTCCCATGGCAAATTCACTAAGGGGCTTCTCCCTTTTTATCCCCTATTTCTAGCAAGTCATTTTCCTCTCTCTTTCTTCCTCCTTCTCTCATGCCATCTCTTTCCCTGTCTTTCTTAGACATATTTAACCCTTCTAAGTAGATGCTCCTTTTAAACTATAAATTGCTTTGCAAATCAATCTTTGCTGTCCCTTGTCTTCAAATCACTCTTTTTTAAAACTTTAAACTTGAAAATTCACAATTAAATAACTGAACCAAATTTCATAAAACTTATGCATATATCCAACAGAGCTGACAAAATTTTAAGGCATAACTCATAGTTTACAAATTACCCAATATTTCTAGAAAGCAACATATCATCTAAATAGGCAGATACAAACACAACCTCCCCTAAGGTAAACTACCAGCATTTTGTTTTAATAACCTATATTTTATCTTAAAATCCAATTAAATACAGCTTTGAATTCCCAATAATGTGAAAATGCTTTTGCTATGGTATTTCAAATAATGAATTTCACTAAAGTGATTAAACATAGTTTCTTTCTCTCCCTCTGGCCCCACATGGCCTGCTGAGGTCAGGAAATGAGAAAGGAAAAGAAAGAAACTATCTTCACTCTCTCTTTACTCTCTGCATGATTCTCCCCAATTTAATTTAACTGCTTTGGAATTTTGAAAGGACCAATTGCCATATTCCCCAACCACTATTCCCAATCGACTTTTCCTAAAGCTACAACTTTAGCCAGAGTTGGAGCTTACAGGAAAATCAGATCTTTCTCTCTCTTTTTATTTCCTGCCCTAACAAATTCTAGCTCACACAACACACATGACAAATACATTCTGCACAAAGATACAGACAAAAATCACATGGAAGAAACCATCCCTTCCCCACTTTCCCACATACAACAAAAATACCCAAGTGTATTTTTTTTCTTTTTACTCTGAAGATTTGAGTTGCACTGCCTCCTCTCAGAGCATCCAATCTCACCCCTGGTCTCCAGCAAATGCAGCCGACCCTCCCAGAGTGGCTTGTCAGACCAGGGTCAGAAGAAGTTGCCTACCTTCCTAGCCAACCATAGTGAGCGCCCCCATCCCTTAATCTGAATCATCCAAGGCTTGATGATCCCCAGGACCCACAAGGATAGTTTAAGGGGACATTAACAGACAATGTCTTTTATGGATAAAACATGCTTAAGTTGCCTGGCTCTCTCTTACCCAGGCTTCATCTTCAATGATTTGTGTGCTTCAATGAAAAGTGTCTCTTTTCCCTAGGCCCATTCTTCACAGAGCGGGAGGCTGAGAGTCTGATTTCAAGGTCAGTTGGAGAACCCAACCTGGCACCTTTCTTTTTTTTTTATTAATTTTATTATTATAACATTTTTTGACAGTACATATGCACAGGTATTTTTTTTACAACATTATCCCTTGTACTCCCTTTTGTTCCGAATTTTTCCCCTCCTTCTCCACCACTCCCCTAGATGGCAGGCATTCCCATACATATTAAATATCTTATAGTATATCCTAGGTACAATATATATGTGCAGAACCGAATTTTGTTGCTGTTGTTGCAAAGGAAGAATTGTATTCAGAAGTTAAAAATAATCTGGGAAGAAAAACAAAATAAAATGCTCACAGTTTACACTCATTTCCCAGTGTTCCTTTTCTGGATGTAGCTAATTTTGTACATCATTGATCAATTGGAATTGGATTAGCTCTTCTCTATGTTGAAGATATCCACTTCCATCAGAGTACATCCTCGTACAGTATCATTGTTGAAGTGTATAATGATCTCCTGGTTCTGCTCGTTTCACTCAGCATCAGTTGATGTAAGTCTCTCCAGACCTCTCTGTATTGCTCCTGTTGGTCATATCTTACAGAACAATAATATTCCATAACAATCATATACCATAGTTTACCCAACCATTCTCCAATTGATGGACATTCCAGTTTCTAGCCACTACAAAAAGGGCTGCCACAAACATTTTGGCACATACAGGTCCCTTTCCCTTCTTTAGTAGTTCCTTGGGATATAAGCCCCGTAGTAGCACTGCTGGATCAAGGGTATGCACATTTTGATAACTTTTTGGGCATAATTCCAGATTGTCTCCAGAATGGTTGGATTCTTTCACAACTCCACCAACAATGCATCAGTGTCCCAGTTTTCCCACAACCCCTCCAACATTCTTCGTTATTTGTTCCTGTCATCTTAGCCAAACTGACAGGTGTATAGTGGTATCTCAGAGTTGTCTTAATTTGCATTTCTTTGATCAATAGTGATTTGGAACACTTTCATATGAATGGAAATAGTTTTAATTTCATCATCTGAAAATTGTCTGTTCATATCCTTTGATCATTTATCAATTGGAGAATGGCTTGACTTCTTATAAATTAAAGTCAATTCTCTGTATATTTTGGAGATGAGGCCTTTTTCAGAACCTTTCACTGTAAAAATGTTTTCCCAATTTGTTACTTCCCTTCTAATCTTGTTTGCATTAGTTTTGTTTGTGTAAAACCTTTTTAATTTGATGTAATCAAAATTTTCTATTTTGTGATCAATAATGGTCTCTAGTTCTCCTTTGGTCACAAATTCCTTCCTCCTCCACAAGTCTGAGAGGTAAACTCTCCTATGTTCCTCTAATTTATTTATGATTTCGTTCTTTATGCCTAAATCTTGGACCCATTTTGATCTTATCTTAGTATGTGGTGTTAAATGTGGGTCCATGCCTGGCACCTATCTTGAATTGGGATCCCAGCCATCTCTCTGGGAAGCCACAGATCCTGGATGAGCCCCCATATACTGTGTGGGACAATTAACTAATCAGAGACATCTTCAGGTACAAAGAAAAAGTATTTATTTAATCCTTGCAGGGAGAGATCCAGACACAGCTGGGAACCATCCCAACTCCCACCATGTGAACCTGGAACCTGACCAGCTTCCAGCTTGTCCAGGATTTAAAAGAAAAAGACCCGAGCCCTCTCATTGGATAGACTAAAAGGACATAACCCTTCTTGACCAATGGTCACCAATCTTGACTGCCTCTCACAAGTCACATCCCTTCTTGCAATTTCTTGTATTTCAGGGTTCAAAGTTAATCCTTCCAGAGATCATATGGCCCCCCTCCCAGGGTCCCAGCTCTGGGAACAGGGATCATATGACAATATTGAGATATACTTCATCCAATCCGTCTCATTCAAGATGAATAAAAAACTCAAGAGACAGAATTTCTGGGTAATTAATAATCAATTTATTAATTATGCTAGTTAATCAAGTCAGTGGGCTCTCTTAGTAGCTAAAGACAAAATTATGGAGATACAGAATAATTTTAAGTATCTTTAGAAAAATGGAATGCCTCTGACAAGTAAAAATCAAAGTGGACTAAAAGTCTTTAGCTCCTCCTGCTGAGAATATGATTAGATCATGAGATTCATCTGCCTCTGGCAATCTAGACAAAGGAATCTACCTCTACCCAAATCTTATCCAGTTTCTTTCTTCATGAGTTGGATCACATTAAACTCCAGTGTGGGGAAGAGGGAGTAGAATTCAAGGGAATAAAATCATTTTGGAGGCAGAAATTCACTTAGGTTAAATTTCCTAAAAGTCCCCTGGTTGGAAAATGAAAACCAGACAGGCTATAATCTAGTAAATAGGAAAGGATGAATTCAAATGGGGGCCCTTAGATATATTGCATTTGGTTGTAGATCACCAAAGTCCTTTTTTCTGACTTCATTCTATAGCCCTAAACCCCATACCAATTGAATGGAAACAAACAAACAAAAAAAAAAAAAAAGTGAATGTCTAAAACCTTTTCCATGATCTGAGTTCAAAGAGTTCTTCTTCCTCTCTAAACCCTTATGCTCTGTCCCATTCATTAGTCCTACTAAGAAACTAAGCGATTTTGTCAATGAGATATCCCTTGGCCTGTTCTGTCTCCCAAACAAATCATCAAGTACCTAGAATTCTTATAGATTTTCTAGACTATACCACACTGTTGAGCACATCTTTATATGTTACCTCATCTTGTTCTCAATGTATATTAGTCTTGTCTACTCAATTATACTAAGTTCTGAAGGTAGGGATTTCTTCTGTAACTCTTTCCTATAGTTAGAAAGCAAGTACTTGTTGATGTCTAGAAAAGGGAGGAATGTTCAAGGTACATGATTTTAGAGTCATTTAGTATGAGACAAGAACCAACTGCCAGTTGTGGGAATGGTGACAATGAGGGCCTGGGAGATTCCTTTTAGCCCAATTCCTTTATTTATGTATTCTTGAAGGAGGGAGGGACAGAGATGCAATGAAAAGTAAAGGAGGACATGGGTTCAAAGAAACTATCAGACTAGCATCTATTCTTGAAAATATAAGTACAAATTGAATCCTGTTCAAAACCTTTGACTTCTATTATTGTATTTCAGGGGAGTTGAAGATACTCAGTAAATTCCTCTGGATTTTTGAGAGGGAAGGTCATAAGAAACAAAACCTTAACAGTTCCCTACTTCAAAGTTCTACAAGCTCTCCATATAGAAGCTTAACCAGACTACTCATTAAAAGACCATCAGTATCCACAGCAAGCTGAATTCTCATCAGTTAGTTGGCTCCACAGGTAGGATCTTAGCTACATAACTCAGTAGATTTCTTTTGAAAAGGTCAATTAGACTTAGTTCAGGTCACTTCCCTTGTTTAATAGGGTTGGAGTAGGTATCCTGACAAATTCTGGTTGTTCTTTAGCTTTGACTTCAACACTATCAGATAGTATAATGGTGAAGCATTGGATTCTGCAAGCAAGAGTATAAAACACAGTTTTGTGACTTGCTGTCTGTGACCTAAAGTAATTTGCTTTCCTTCTTTGGGTTTCACCTTATTTATTTTTAAAATGATGGGGTAAGTTAATTCTAAATTCTATAGTCTTATGGTTGTTATTCAGATCAAAAGCTCAATTTCCCACCCACCTCAACATTACAATTAACAAACCTTCAAAAAGGCTGTATTTTTTATTAAAAAGTGTGAGAGTACACCCTGACATATATCTTATTATTCTTTTAGTCAGTCCCTTTAATTTGGCTTGGTAGCTCTCTTATTATATAACAACAACTTTTGTCTAGGGCACAATGGACATAGAATGAAAGTGTGGAAGAAAAATTAGCATAAAATGGGCATATTTCTTTTATGTTCATAGATCCATGCTGGAAACGCCATTTTCCTACTCATTGTATTCACAGAAATAGCTTAGGTGAGAAATGGATTAAAGAATTTTCTCCCAATGATGGAATAGTAACTTAAAATAATGAAGCATTTATTCATTCATAAAATGAAATGCTGTTTAACAATAAGTTGAATTAAAAACATCAATTAATGTAGAGAGTACTATGCTAGAGATACAAAGGAAAAAAATGTTAAGGGCCTGCCCACAAGGTACAACAAATTGTATTACAATGGAGAGGCCCATGGTGGGTGAGAAGGCTACACCACACAAACAATAAGGAACAAAATGAATGAATAAAAGAAGGAAAAAAAATGTCTTTAAATTTATGATAGGAGAGGATTAATCGGTCACATGGCAAGAGCGAGGGGCAACAAGTGTATAGCCAGAGGGCTCCGATGATATCAATGTCAGGAGAAATTGATGAAGATCTCCAGAATGTTGAGCATTCAGCATTATCATAGGATTCACTCTTACTTGGGAATTTCATAGATGAGCGGCATGGGTAGTCTTTAATCTGTATCACTGGAGCAACTCTATAATCAGTGAGATCACATATTCTTTGAGTATTTGAAAATCAGACTGACTTTCCTCTTACCATGAAGATAAAAATGGGTACTTTGGTTAATAACTAATTACTCAGACCTAGGATGTAATGAAAAAAATAGATATTTCTAGGCTATAAATAAAAGAAAGGATGAGAGATTACTATATCTGGAGGCAGCCTCAAATAGTATATTGCATCCCCAAGTTGTATATGTTACTGTTTATGATGAGCTCAGTTCAGAGCTTGTTTTACTAGTAGCAAAGAATATGAAGTAGAATGACCTCAAGTATTTGTGTCAAAATATCCTAGTTACTCTGAATAATGATGAGGTAAAGTTAAAGGAGAAATGGCTATTGGAAGGTCATTATAAAATAATATATAATCATTCCAAAAAAGCTGTTTGTAAATTGAATGCTTCCCCTCTCTTTACTTTTATTATTGTATTATAAATGTGCCATCTTTATTTCTGATTGATCTGATTGATTAAGTAGAAATGGCTCCCAACACAGTCTCCCTCCCCTCCTGGAAGTATGAGTGATGTGTAGACACCTAAATGAGAAGAGAGAAAGCTATTTTGAAGCAATGTTGCAATGAATCTTTTTATATAAAGTGAGCTATACTTTTATCATTTAAATATTCATCTTCCACTTTATTTGATAACTTCAGAGTTTTTATCTGTTAGACTTTCTTAAAGAAACCAGTCTATAAACTTGTAAGCATATTCAATAGTCATATCAAATACTTAAACAAGGAATATATATATAAAAATTATAGATGACAGTCAATTTTGTACAGTGGAGAGGAGACCAGCATAGATAGCCTCAGGTTTTCACACACACACACACACACACACACACACACACACACACACACACTCACACACTCACAGAGCTTATGATAAAATCATTGAGCCCCCTCAGTTCTCATACAACTTAGATAATACATTATAGATGAATCCAGTCAATCAACCAATCAACATTTATTAAGCACTTATCATTGCTATCACTGCTAGTCACAATGCTGGATATTAAGAAAAGTAAAACCAAAAAAAATTAAACAATGGACCTTTATTCTATTGAGGAAAATATATGTATACACATAAAAATATGAAATATATGTGATATAAATAGAAGAATGTTGAGAAGCACCAGCACCTGGGGGAATGAGAATGGCTCATTTAGGAGGTGGTTTGTTGTTGATTTTTATCTGTAGAGGAATTTTCTACATGAGAATTTTCTAGATGCCAGTGATAATCCACCTACCCCCAATGTAGTGCTGGGGGTGTGGTAACATACCAACAATTGAAATCATTGTGGATAGAAACAAGAGTACTGAATATTTAGGCTATGTCTGCAAAGCAGAACATAATCAGGAATACCTACTTAATTTGAACCCTGTTCTGAAACTATTTTGGAGACCTCTGCATGTTACTTAAACTCTTTGGGCCTCAGCTACATTACCTATAAAATGAGGTGGTCTGACTGGATTAACTCCTAGGTCCTTTCCAGTCCTAAATTTGTGAACCATATTATTTTGTCTTCAGGGCCAAATGTTTTAAATAAATTATCTCTACTTCTTGGTAAACATCCTGTGAGCATAACATTAACAGGTAGGAAATATGGACACTGGCTAGAGCAATAATTATCCTTATGTGAATTCAGTTCCTAGAGAAAGGGGGACCAACATTTTCTTATGTAGAATGTGAAAAGTCAATACAGTGAAGTGTTTCCCTGCAGGAGGCATGAGTAAGGAAAGCTTCCTATCACAGCATGATCTGTCTTGGGGACTGACTCATTCTCTTTCTAACTTTTCTTGCATGCAAAAGGAAAGTAAGACTTACATAAGAGTGAATTGAGCAAAAAGAGTTACACTGAAATAAATCATCATTATAAAATAGAAAATGGGGAGGCCAAATGGTACAATAAAAAGAACATATGGCTCTGGAATCAGTGGTCTCTGGTTCAATCCCATCTCTGATCCTTAACCCCTTGGGGGACCGTGAATGAGTTCTTTAAACTTCCTGGGCTACTGTTTACTTATTTGTTAAAATAAGAGTTAGTTCCTTTTAGTTCTGTTTCTATCAACATTCTACATTGCATGTTCTTCATGATAACACAGAAACAACCTATAAATACAGCATGGCATAAGAGATGGAGAATCAGAACTACAGTTTCATTGGAAATCATAGGAAATTCTTGTGGGAAAATACTCTCTTCTAAAACAGAGAGGTATCTATTTTTTGATTTATATTTTTAGAGAGCTGCCAGAGACACTGAGTGGTAAGATGACAGACTGATTATCACACAGCCAATATATGTCCAGGACAGGCTTTGACTCCAACCCTGACTGGTTCTAAGGCTGGCTCTCTATTTCCTTCAATATATAGACCACAGTCAGTGGGGAAACTCTGGGTGAGGTATAAGACCAGAGGGCACCTGCTGAAATGTCTGTTTCAGCTCCCCATCTCCCCTAAGGGCTTTCACCCTTCCTGAGAAGTCAAGGGGTGGTGAAAACTGGTATTTTACTTTAAGCAAGAACTACTTACATTAAGAGAAATTTACATATCAATAGCAGGGTGCTTATAGTTAACACTTGGGAGTGTGCTGTGGTGAGGTAATGGTTCTATAGTTGGCACATGCTCAGTGTGCTATAGTGATGTAATTGTACTAAGGTATTTAGGGGCTGGGGGACTTGAAATAAAGGGACTCCATCTTTGACTAGCCTCATGGGTCCCCTGCTTCTTCACTCCTCCTCTAAGACCAAGGACTCTGGCTTGTCCTGTGATCTTCCAGAGAGCTAGTCCAGACAATACATTTTGGCACCCCAGCATGGGGGCTCTAGAAAGCACACTATATCAATATATTGCCTTTTTTGCATTATTATTATTGTTTCTAAAAAGAAACATCCCTAGAAGTGAAGGAAGCCACTTTCCCCAAACCTTCAGTTTGATTTATCGGCGTAAAGAAAGATAAGAGTAGAATCATAGTGAAAGGTCACATACAAACTATGCCCCATTAATTTTAGACAATATTAAAAACTGAAAAATTCTACAGGGGCAATAGATGTGGTATAAATAATATCTCTCATTGCCTGTTTCCTTCATTGCTTTTCATATGCAATTGGCACCTTATCACATGGCTTATTACTTCAGACAGACATGTCTTTTCTCCATCATTTAAACTAAGCCTCTGAAGGGCAAAGAACATGTCTTAACCACTGTTTTTATGCCTTTACAAGACCCAGGTTTTCAGTATAAGCTTGAAGAATGACTTTTATATTAAATATTAGGGAGAAAATACTTGGTTGCCCTACCCTTCCCATTTAGTTACTGCCTATCCACATAAACAAGTATATGTTTAGTGTACAATTAAACAAGTAATATTTAAGTTTTAATGGTAGCTACTTGAATAAAATATTTGACATTGATAAAGAATCTTATGACCTTAATATTCCAACTTCTGTAATCCAAAGCAGTCTGACAATGGATATAATACTGGATTTAAAGTCAGAAAAACTTGTGTTCATAGGTCTTTGATGCCTTGTGACCCTGGGCCTAAATTAGCTTTTATATTCATCTCTCCTTTCTCTTTAAAAGTTTTTCTTTTATGTAGGTGTTAAGAACTGCTTTAAGATATAAATCCTTAAATGTATCTTCCTAACTTCAAGTTCAATATTTGACCCATTATGTGAAATCATATCTCAATACATAAAGGATATGGAAAATGCCCCAAACCTAAAAGAGATTAGTATTTTGGGTCTTTCAGCTCTTAGGAAATTTCCATTCCTCAGTTAGGCTCAGTTAATTTTTCTACTGAATGAAATTTAATAAAAAAAAAAATTCAGATCACAGCCCTTCAGGTAATTACCCATTTCTTCCCATAAGTTTACCAGAGAAGTCTACCTAATGTGCTAGAGACCTTTTATGGTTTCCCAATGACATCACAAAAATACAAACAAAGCACATAGTAGCAATCCCTTACTCTTATTAAATGACCAGCCCATATTATTTTTTGGTTCTTCATTTTTTTATTTCCTTTGCTCCATTTTTTTTTCTGATGTTCTTTGTTACTGCAAAACATTGCTCATGTTTTTTTTTTTCCTACTAAACCCCCACCAAGGAATTCTTTTATGTGTGGTTAAATCATTCTCAGTTTTATGTAAATGGAAATTAGGTCAATTGTTTTCAATATATTCTCTCGGTTTTTGTTGTTGTTATTGTTTTAATGAAGTGTAAGACTTTTTTATACCTTTAATTTTCCTGTATCTTTCAAATGCCTCATCTTTCTAGTCTATGATGACATAGCAAGTCAGAAGGAGAAGTCTGTGACATAGGAGAAGAGGCTGTTCAGTGCTGTGTGGAAGAAATATCCATGGTGAGATTAGGTAATAGTGACAGAAGCAGCAGCAGCTTTAGCAACTTCTAAGACAGAGATAGTAGAGGACCTGGCAATTTATCCAAAAGAAATTATAGGGTATTCTTGTGCTAACACGGGATATAGGTTCAAATGCTGTTTGTCCACCCCATATTGTTTATACCCCCTTGTGAGTCATAGTTCAAGGAGAGAGGAGTACTTTCAGTAAAGAGAGAATGGTACCTCTGAGGGGCAACTGTTTGGCAACTCTATTGCATATACCCACTGCCAAGTCATGATTCAAAAATGAAGAGGAATATTATTGATCAATATGATGTAAAAATACTGAAGGGCAATAATACCTCCATCCCCAAGGAAGGAGAGGGAAGAGGGAGAGGGGAGAGGGAAAGGAAAAGATGGAGAGAGAAGAGAGAAGAGAAAGAAGGAAGAAGAAAATAGGAGAACCTGACCACAATAAGCTACTATGGTGACAGGGAAATTCAAGACAAACTCAAAAGACAATAAAAAGCTAGAGGGGAAAAAAAAGTGAAATGAACAAAACCCCAACAAGAACTCTAGAAAGAAATGTTTTAAATATGTTTTTCAAAATCAAATTAGAATATAATTTAGGTAGAGAAATAATAGTAAATGGAGGAAATTATGAAAAGACAATTAAAAACATGGTTAAAGAGTCATAGTGGATAGAGAGCAGTGGACTTGAAATCAGAAAGATTCTTTGTGAGTATGAATCCAAAATCAAACACTTATTAACTGTGTGACCCAGGATGATTTGCTTAACCCTGTTTGCTTCAGTTTTTTTCATTTGTAAAATGAGATGGAGAAGGAAATGGCAAGCCGCTCCAGTATCTTTGCAAAATAAATAAATAAATAAACAAATAAATAAATAGATAAATAGATAGATAGATAGATAGATAAATATATAAATAAATAAAATAAAATAAAATAAAATAAAATTGAATCACAAAAAAAATCAGATACTGCTGGAACTCTGTCTTCCCAGAAATCAGCTGGAGTCAGGATCACCAAAAATCTTTATTCTTGGTCTCTTGAGGTCACCATCAAGGGATTAGATTTAGTAATCTCCATACCACCTTCCACCTTCCTCTCTCCACTGCCAAGAGAGAATGTCCCAATTTCCTCCTCTTACTCCTTCCACACAAGTCACTTCCCCCTCTTTGTCCCACCAATCAAGTCAGCACAGAACAGCTGGGGAGGGTCAACTTTCAAACAAGTTAATAGGGAACTGTCCAATTGGCAATTAGTCTCACGTGCTCCATTATCCAAGTGCATTTGCACAAAAATTGAAAAAAAAAAACCTTTTTTTAAAAGAATTAGCCTACCAGCAGGATGATTTCAGAAAGGCCTGGAGAGACTTACACGAATTGATGCTTACTGAAATGAGCAGAACCAGGAGATCATTATATACTTCAACAACAATACTGTATGATGATCAATTCTGATAGACGAGGCACTCTTCAACAATGAGATGAACCAAATCAGTTCCAATAGAGCAGTAATGAACTGAACCAGCTACACCCAGCGAAAGAACTCTGGGAGATGACTATGAACCACTACATAGAATTCCCAATCCCTCTATTTTTGTCTGCCTGCATTTTTGATCTCCTTCACAGGCTAATTGTGCACTATTTCAAAGTCCAATTCTTTTTGTACAGCAAAATAACTGGACATGAATATATATATTGTATTTAACTTATACTTTAACATATTTAACATGTATTGGTCAACCTGCCATCTGGGGGAAGGGATGGGGGGAAGGAGGGGAAAGGTTGGAACAAAAGGTTTTGCAATTGTCAATGCTGAAAAATTACCCATATATATATATATATATATCTTGTATATAAAAAGCTATAAAAAAATAACAATAAATTAGCCTAATGAAAAACAAAAAAATTACTGATGAAAATAACACCTTAAAAACAGAATTGGGCAAATGAAATAGAGGTAGGAAACCTAATTGAAGAAAATAATGCCCTAAAAATTAGCTCCACAAATAGAAGTGAATGAATTCATGAGACACCAAAAAGCAATAAAACACAGCCAAAAGGATAGGATTTCTTGGAAAACTTACTGATTTGGAAAATAAATCAAGGAGAGCTAATTTAAGAATTATTAGCTCACCTGAAATCAGTAATCAAAGAAAGACCTTGAATATCATATTTCAATAAATTATAAAGAAAAATTGTCTCAAATCCCAGAGACAGAGGGTAAAATAGAAATTGAAAGAATCCACCAATGAAAAAAGTCTCAGAATGAAAATTTCCAGGAATATTTTATGGAGTTCTTAATTTAAAGAGAAATACTTCAAGCAGTGAGAAAGATATCATTCAAATAGAATGGAACTACAATCAGGATTACTCAAGATTTAGCAGCTATTACTAAGAATATTCCAGAAGGCAAAAGAGCTGGGATTACAATGAAGAATAACCTAAGCAGGAAAAATTGATTATAATCTTTCAAAGGGAAAAAGATAGATATTTAATGAAATAGAAGACTTTTGAGAATTCCTATTGAAAAGACCAAAACTGAATAGAAAAATCTGACATTCAAATACAAAACTAAAGATAAGAATAAAAAGGTAAACATAAAAGAGAAGTCATAAGGCATTCATCATGTTGTTTTTCATATGGGATGTGTCATCTAGATGGTTCATGTGTCCTCTAGAAGTTTTGCCATTATAGCAGTTAGAAGCATTCTTCATAGAAAGGAGTGAGTTGATTATGTTTTTAAAATGAATAGAAAAAGGAAGAGGAAGAATAGGGCAATCATCTCATAAAAGAAACAAACAAGAAAGAGTTTTTTTACAGTGAGGGGAGAAATTGGTATGGGAGGGGGTGGGGAATGATCAATGTTTGAATATTTCTCACATTGAAATTGGTTCAAAATAAACTCAAAGATTTAGACTTTCAGGATAAAAACTCAATATATTGACAAAATGCTGAGAAAACTGCAAAGAAGTTTGATAAAAAAAAAATAGGTTTAAACCAACATTTCATACCGTATCTAAGATTAAGTAAAAATATATAAATCTCAGATCAACTAAGATGACAGAAAAAGATAATGATAAATGTTGAAGGGAATATTAGAAAACGGGGACACTAATGCATTGTTGCATTAAATGATTCAGCCATTCTGGAGAGTAATTTGGATGTTCAAAGGGCTATAAAATTGTGCATACCCCTTGACCCAGCCGTGCTATTTATTAGTGGGTCTATTTCCCAAGGAAATCAAAAAGGAAATAAAAGGACTAACATGTGCAAAATATTTGTAGTAACTCTTTTTGTAGTGGCAAACAATTAGAAAATGTATATCAGTTAGGGAATGACTGAATAAATTATTTTATATGAAAGCAATGGAATATTATTGTTCTACAAAAATCAATAAACAAGCTGATTTTAAAAAAGGCTTGGAAAGATTTATACTAACTGATGCTGAGCAAAACAAGTAGAACCAGAAATTCATTGTACACAGTAATAACAAGATTATGCTAAGACCATCTATGAAAGACTTGGTTTTTCTAAGCAGGTCAGTGATCCAAGACAACCCCAATAAGCTCTGGATAGAAAACACCATCTGCATCCAGAGAGATGATGGAGACTGAATATTGATCAATACAAGTTACATTCACTTTTTTTCTTCTTTTTTTCCCTCTCATGGTTTTTCCTTTTTGTTCTGATTTTTCTCTTCCTACATGGTTTTTAAAAAAAATATGTATTAAAAATGAAGGTACCTGTATAACCAAAAAAAATGAAGCAATAAAAATGAACAAATTTGTCATAAAAGATTATATTATAATTAAATCAGGCGAACATGGGAAATATATAGCTGTCAAACATGTGGATAAGGGAGAAGTTTATGGCCAAATCAAATATAAAGTATATTTATATTTGGAAGTAAAATAGATAATTTTGATTAAAAAGGTTTTGTAAAATGAAATCAATGCAGCCAATATAAGAATAACAAGCACCTGAAAAAATATTTGAAGTAAATTTTTTCTAATAAAAGCTCCATTTCTCAAGTGTGTGTGTGTGTGTGTGTGTGTGTGTGTGTGTGTGTGTGTAACGTCTGCCAACTTTATAAAAATGAGAACCATTCCCCAATTGATAGTCAATGGACTTCAACAGGAAATTTTCCAAAGAGGAAATCAAAACTATTTTATACTAATATGAAAAAGTACTCTTAATAAATCATTCCTAATTAGAAAAATGCAAACTAAAACAATTCTGGGACACCAAATTATACCTATCAGATAGGTTAACATGTCAAAAAAAAATCACAAAAGCTAAAAGAGATATGGAAAAACTGGGAAACCAATACATTGTTGGTAGAGTTGTGAACTAGTCTGATTACTCTAGAAAACAACTTGAGTCAATCACAAAGGGTTAAAAAATTATATAATACCATTAATAAAATAATTTCACTACTAGGTCTATATCCCAAACAACTAAAAGAAAATGGGAAAAGTATTTCTATAAGTATGTAACAGTTTTTGTGTTTGCAAAGAATTGGAAATTTAAGAGATGTTCATCAATTGGGGAATGACTGAACAAGTTATGGTGTATTATTATGATGTAATATCATCATATCACAAGAAACAATGAACTAGATAGTTTCAGAAAAACTGGACTCATATGCATTCATGCAGTAGAACCAGAGAATATTGTACACATTAAAACAGTATTGTGAGGATAATCAACTGAGAAAGACTTAGCTGCCCTGATCAATGACCCAAGGCAATTCCAAAGAACTCATGATGAAAAATTATATTAATTGCCAGAGAGACAATAAATGACCTTTGGATACATCCAAAGCACATTTAAAGAAAAACTTTATTTTATTATTTTATTTTATTTGTGTTTTATTTTGCAATATGGCTAATACAGAAACATATTGACATGTTAATGTATCATCAAAATTAAATTAGAAATCAAAATTTTAAAATAAGATTGTTAAAATTTTTCTTTACATGAAATTGGGAAATATTTAATGAAATAAATAAAAATAATGTTTTATAAATATTTTCAGATTTTTTTCAATTTTATTCTATTTTCTGGCCTTACATTTTTAATCTTTAAATATTTTGATGATAAATTTGATTAGCATCATTTTCATCTACCTTTCTTTGAATTAGTTTTACCATCTACTTTGTGAAAAGTTATTGTTTATAGTTTACCATTATCCCTTTCCTTAATATATTATAGAAGAATCAATATCTTAAATTGGCATTATCCTTAACTTCTATATCCAGCTGCTTAGCAAATAAATCAAGTGTGTGTTTCTTGTCCAAAACATTGTTAAGAGTTTGTTTTGGGGTGTTTTTTTGGGGGGAGGGTGTTTTTTCCTTGTTAATACAACTGAATTATAAGAGTTCAACTACTATATTAAATTATTCTTTTTCTATGCCTTCCTTCCACTCATATCCTATTTGTCATTAATAGCTTGTTTAAATGGATCAAAATTGATTTAATTGCATTTCAAATTTTATTCTCCTTTGTATTTTTTCCTCTTTTAATTTTAATCTTTGCTGTAAAAGTCAGTGATATGACTGTATACATATAGATAAATCAGAATCATTCCCATTTTGGTGACAAGTAATTTCCTTCCTGTTAAAAGGTAATGATTTTATTTTTGTGATATTTTTCAGTGTTTGACAGATGCTGTACAATACGAAAATAAACAATAAAAATAACAGAGACATCTAATTGTTTTTTCATAGCTATACTTGAAATTCTCTTAATTCTGCTCACTAGTTGATCAGTCAAGAATGTGGAACCTTCATGAAATGGACTTAGTCTACACAACTTAAAATTCTGATACCATTTTTCTCTGGTTTGTATCTGAAAATATGAAATCTATGATATCCTTTAAAAGGACATCACATTTTAGCAAAATCATTAACTGTATGAAGTGTCCAAAAGAATGTAACCAGAATGGCGAGAGGAATTAGAGATCTCATCACAGGAGGATCTAAGGATTTTGAGTGGGAGTGAAAAAGATTTGAGGAAATGTGGTTGCTAAGTCAATTTGAATGATATGTGTAAGACCCTGAGGTAGGGAACTGGAGATACATACACAAAGTCAAAAGGAAAATGAAAATAGCTCTTACTATGAAGGTTCTTGGATTTTACTGGAGGTATAACAGGTAAATAGGTCTGAATCATAGGAAATTTTGTGAAATAATTTTAAGGGTAAACCTGAAAAACAGGGATTGTACTTGTTTTGCTTGGCTCTAAAAGGCAGAACTTAGGATCAGGTAGGTAAAGAACAGTCTACCCATGGATGACGGACAGTCAGTAAACAATTAATAAATGCTTGTTGACAGACTAAGCTAGGCAATGTGCTATGTGATAGAAATACAAAAAAAAAAAAATAAAGAGTAACTTCTTAAATATTAGAAATTTCACAAAAAATGAAATGTACTGCCCTAGGAGATCCCATCATTGAGTTTCATCAATTGGACACCAGATTACTTTCTCAGGACATCATTAGCAGGATTTCTCCTTCAAATAAAAGAGTTTGACTAGATGGCTTCTGAAGGACCTTCAAATATAAAAATTCCATTATGATTATGGAAGATCACTATACACTTCAACAACAATACTGTATGAAGATGCATTCTGATGGAAGTGGATATCTTCAACATAAAGAAGATCCAACTCACTTCCAGTTGATCAATAATGGACTGAAACAACTACACCCAGAGAAGGAACACTGGGAACTGAATGTAAAATATTAGCACTACTGTCTACCTACCCAGGTTACTTATACCTTCAGAATCCAACACTTAACTTGCAACAAGAAAATGGTGTTTACACACATATATTGTATCTAGGTTATACTGTAACACATGTAAAATGTATGAGATTGCCTGTCATCTAGGGGAGGGAGTAGAGGGAGGGAGGGGAAAATCTGGAAAAATGAATACAAGGGATAATATTATAAAAAATTACTCATGCATATATACTGTCAAAAATTATAATTATAAAATTAATTTTAAAAAATGATTATGGGTTCATTAATAAATAACATACACAAAGAATAAGATTTGTCTGTAAGAACTTTAGTTTTGTCAAAAATAAAACATTTTCACTGAAGTAAATAGTAGTTACTTCCACCTTCAGTTATCTTGTCAAAAAATTGCCCAAAAGGAATAAGAAAATCTAAAACTTTTCCACAAGCCAAGAGAGCATCACAAACATTGAAACACTGATGGATTGCCTGGAAAATAATGACCCAAAATACCTTCAGTTATTTGTTTCCTTCCCCATCTTGAAACACTTAGATTTATATCTCTGACCAAATGCCATTAAGGATTCTTGAAACAGGAGTTATTAATCTCGATATTTAAATTTGTTTTATTTTTTCTGTAAACTATATTTCATTATAATTAATTTCCATTAAAATGCTATTTTATTCTTTGAACTTAAAAACCCTGAGAAAGGGTACATAGATATTGATAAGCTAACAAAAGAAGAGATATATAAACAATAAAAAAAGTGAAGAACGTTTATGTGCAGACAAGAACACAAATAGTAGATATAGGCGTAAATAACTTAGCTATAGAACATAGTGGTTCAGTAGTTAGAATTTGGGACTTGAATTCAAGAAGACTCATTTTCAAATGCTGTGTGACTGAACAAAACACTCAATCTCTGTGCTTCCATTTCTTCTGGGAAATCCCATCTGTACAGCTCCATCTATGTGAGCACTTGGATCACAGGGTGGTTGTGAGGAAGAAAGGATTTGAAAAGTGTTTGGCAAACCTTAAAGTGTTATGTAAATGCTAGCTATTATTAACTAAAATTATTTTCTTGCTTCTCACTATGTATCACAAAATCATGGAATTTAAAAGTAGATGGAATCCCAAAGATCATCAAAACAAATACCTTCATTTAATAAATGAAGAAACTGAGGCTACAAGAAGGAAAGATCCTCAGCAATAGGCGCATAATTAATAAGTAGCAGAGACAGGATTCAGGCCCAAATTTTCTGACACCAAACCTACTATTTATTCCTGTCAGATCTTCATCCAATCTTGTAGTGATGGGAATTTGCCTGTTCAAAACCCTTAAGTGGCCTGCTCTGAAATAGACAGGCCTTTTGTTTTCCTAAAGGAACCGTTTCCTAATCAACTTTGCATTTAGTTTGGCCCCTTTTTTTATATAAACTTATGTGCACATTTGGGCAAGCGTGAGACTCTGTCCCTGTGTCTGAGTGCACTTCACTTTGCAGCCGTCACAGAGAAGATGGCACATTGAGACATATGTTGGCCCTTTCATGTCATGTCCTGCAACAACACTAAGGCAATTTCCTATCTGTTTGACTTTCTGGGAGAAGGGAGATGAATATCAAATGAAACTGATTTAGGGAGCCTTCATCCAAAGACCAAGGTCACCGTGTTTTCACTCTTCTGGATAATTGCCATGTTCAACTCCAGGTAAAGTTTCACCATATCAATCACTCTATGAATGAAGGCTGAATAAAGGTATTTACTGAACTGTCATGTCTATGATAAAACAGCCCAGCCAGCCTGTCAGATGTAAGGAGAATGCATTAGGGGGTCAAAACCTTATAGATAGAAGCTTATCTGTCATAACAAGTCATCCAATTCACTTATTTATGCTTGTTGTGTGTGTGTCTGTGTGTATAAGAGAAAAGCAAAACAATCCATAATGATTAGATGCTCTGGGATAAATAAAGCCTGAAGTCGGGGTCAGAAGACCTACATGCTGTCTCAGGTCTGCCAGTAAGACACCATGTGCTTTAGGCAAGCTATTACCCTTCTTCTGACGTCAGTTTTCTCATCTGTAAAATGGAAGGGCAACAATCATTTTTTCCCCCTGTTCAGCTTAAGAGTTATACATCCTAGGACAAGAAAATTAAGTGTTCGCCTTGGACAGCACATTTTAAATATTACCATGACCCAGACTGTCCTCTTCAGAAACCTGTGGAATACTGAATACTGCATTTAATTAAATGGAGTGCTTGGAAGGATAAAGTTAGGAAAAAGTCACGGGCTTATTCTCTGGTTGGCCACCTTCTCTTGTGCTGCAGGGAAGATCCTACAAGAATGGGTCAGGATAAATGTCAATATCTGTTCCTGTAAATAGGTTTGAACATATTATTAGGCCTCTTGGGATGCCTGTTTAAAAAAATGAGAGTCCTATTTCTAACAAAATAAACTGAAACAAAACAAAGGTAATTTTTTTGTTACTTTGAATTTATAGAATATCTTTGTTATAAATAGATGCTTTTCTTGAAGGGGAATATAAATATTATTTTAAAAAATCAATAAAATTTGAGAGAGGAAAGGGGAAAGTGGGAAGAGAAAGGATAATGAAGGTAGAGTTGTGGGAGAGAGGGGGAAGAGAAGAAAAGAGGAGGAGGGAGGGGTTAGGAGCGAGAAATAACATGAGCAAGGCTATTGGGCAGATGACCTGTGGTTGATTGATGAGGAAGCATAGAAAAAAGTCATGGAGAATGGAAAGAGGAAGGTAGGTATACATGGATCATAATATATATCATTGAACAATCCAGTTTGTCTAGATTGAAGAAATCCCAAACCTGTTGAAGTAACAATATCTGTGCTATATGCTAATAGGGCTGAAGTAAGAAAAGGATTGTGCAGTCCTTGCTATGCTACCCTAGCCAAAAAGTTATCTTTATTACTTCTTTAGACTCTATGACCTTTTAGGAACTTGCAAAATGCTCAGCTAGCAGTGACATATCTAGAAGGAAGAGTGTCTCCACAAGCTCCGAAGTAGTATCTCTTCCATTTTTCTAGGTTCATTTCTTTCACTGCCTCCAGTGAAATATAAGCACAGGCAAAACTTTAGACAATCTTTCTGCCATTCACTGCAGTTTTTATCTTCAAAGCTCTCTAGTTAGACTTCCTGCTTAGAATTTCCAGAGAGCTATAGAACAACAAATGAGGGGTGAGAGGGGCTTCTTTTGATAAGCAAATATTTCTTTTCAGTGTTTATTCAAATGATACAACTTTCATGAAAAGGAAAACCATTCTATCCTATTCAGTCTCTTGCAATTACTAAAGCTGACCTTGGACTTCTATTTGCTCAAAAAAATAAAATAAAATCTAAACCATAGGGTTTCTTTCTATTTACAGTTCCAAGATATCTGGGAGCAGCACCTACCTACCTAGTACAGAGATTTACATAAAAGTGGAGTTTATTTAATTTGATATTAAATAAATGAAATAAAAGTATTGAAAAGACAAATGTGAATGCTATTTGGGATCCATATACAGATTTATATTTGAAGAGGATAAGCAGAGAATAAGACCAACTCAATCCAATTTTTCCTGCTCTGGTCTTGATAGACTTGAACGATATCTATATATGTAGGATAGATGTTGATAAATATAATGCAAAACTTTATTTAATCAAATAGAAAAACAATTAAATGTTAATTATGTCAGTTGTTCTGATAAGAACTATAAATACAAAGACAAAAGTGAAATGAACCCCAACTTCAAGGTAATTACCTTTTTTATCAAAAGAGTTTACTTAGTTCAATGTCTTCATTTGACAGATGAAGAAATTGCAACCTAAATGTGGAGGATTTGCCCAAGGTTACAGAACAAGATATGACTATTTTGGGGGGAAAAAAACAAAAGAGTTTTTTGACTCTCACTATAGTGCTTTTTTTTTTAACCTATACCACAAGATTAATGCATCAAAAAATCACTAAATATTAAAAATAGAAAGTTGACATCTAGCTCCAAGAATCACATGCAAAACTGTTTTTAATAAAGAAGGAAATGTAACTGATGAGGAAACTGGGGCCAATAAATGGAAAATGACTTGTGAGAGAACACAATTATCCAGGAATTGAACCTGGAAAGTGAATCTATGACTCATATTATCCAATTCTTCATTTTTAAGGTTAAAGAAATAGGACCTAAAGAGGCACAATAACTTTTCACAGAAGAAGATAGTAGGCCTGAGGTTTGAATTGAGGTCTTTTGAATTCCAAAATAATTTATTTGGAAGCAGATTTCAAACTAGCAGTTGAGTCTACCTATGTCTATACTAACCTGGTCTGATCATAGGCAAATCATTTCAATTCTCTTAGCCTCAGTCTCCTTATCTATGAAAGAAGGCTAATAATGCTTATACAATGTTATTGTATGTATAAAAGCCAGTGCTTTCTTTGCATCTATTTCTTTTATCTCATGCTGAATCCACAAATGTTGAGCAAAAATATTGAATATATCCATGATTCTGTTTTCTAAAAAGCCTCTGACAAAATCAGATACAGGTTTCATATATGGATTCATATGATAAATAATTCATTTGCACCCCTACTCTATTCCAATCAGTATTAATCAGCTTTATATTCTACATAAATCTACACATAAAGTCAGATAGAAGCTTATGGTGGGCCTCAAACTTTAATGCAATATTCACAACTTGTTTACAAGTTATGAGACTCACTTGAGCAATGACAAGAATTCTAACAAAAATATCCCTATCCTGTTTTGCTCAAATTCCATTTCCAAATCCAACATGGGTGGGATGCTTTATATTTTGGAAAATCCCTCAATTTATTTTTGTACCTACTTTGTCTCTAGTTTAATATGAGCAAGTTACCAATTTGTGACCAGTCAATAAAGATATCACATGCTTCACTCCACCTGTGATAGCCCCACTCTCCACCTCTCCCAATTGATATGTCATTTTTTGTTCCTATAGTAACCAATCATTTGTTCCTATCAACCAATGATATTGTATTTCACTAAGCTTTTTTTGCATATTTGGAAACTATAAAAAGCAAGTTCTGAGGAAGGAGCTATATCAGATCACAAACGTGATCTAAGGTTATTAGAGCAAACCATGGATCCATAAGCCCAGATATCTGCTTCCTTTTTTTTTTTTAAATTGTAGTTTGGACAATTTTAATCCCTACACTGAGACAGACAGACAGGCCAAGAAGATACACACACACACACAGAGGCAGAAAGGGATGGAGAGAGAGAGAGAGAGAGAGAGGGACAAAGAGGGAGAGGGATGAAGAGTGGGACAGAGAGGATGGACACTGGGACAGAGAGGGATGGAGAGTGTGACAGAGAGGGATGGAGAGTGGGACAGAGAGGGATGGAGAGTGGGACAGAGAGGGAGAGGGATGAAGAGTGGGACAGAGAGGATGGAGACTGGGACAGAGAGGGATGGAGAGTGGGACAGAGAGGGATGGAGAGTGGGACAGAGAGGGATGGAGAGTGGGACAGAGAGGGAGAGGGATGAAGAGTGGGACAGAGAGGATGGAGACTGGGACAGAGAGGGAGAGGGATGAATAGTGGGACAGAGAGGATGGAGACTGGGACAGAGAGGGATGGAGAGTGGGACAGAGAGGGATGGAGAAGGGGACAGAGAGATAGGGGAGAGAAGGAGAGAGAGAGAGAGAGAGAGAGAGAGAGAGAGAGAGAGAGAGAGAGAGAGAGAGAGAGAGAAAGAGAGAGAGAGAGAGAGAGAGAGGAAGAGACAGACAGACAGAGACAGACAGACAGAGAGACAAAGAGACAGAGAAACAGAGAAAAAAAAGAAAGAGGGATACAGAGAGACAGAGAAAGTGATGGGGATAAAGAGAGACACACAGAGAGAGAGAGATGGGGATAAAGAGAGATAGAGACAGAAATAGACAGAGACAGAGGCAGAGAGAGACAGAAAGAGACAAAGAAAGACAGAGAGAGAGACAGAGAGATATACAGAGAGACAGAGAGATAGACAGAGAGACAGATAGACAGAGAGACAGAGACAGAGAGAGACAGAGAGAGAGACAGAGAGACAAGGGGGGTCCTCCTAGATGGAGGAAGCCAGGTAAAAAAAAATAGGCAATCTTAGCCTAGAGTGTCATTTTGCCTGGTATTTGCTCAGTGACTTTAGGTTAGTATAGTGGCTCATACAACTTCAACTTCTAACAGAGCCATAAAGATCAAGTCTAACTTCAGTTATTTTACCTCATCACTATGTAATTGCTTCCCTTATTCCATTTTTTGACTTTTAAGTGTTTTTGACTCATATTTTATCCTAGCATAAAGAAATTTTCTAAGTTCAGAAATTTGCTTATTCACCATTCCATTTGACTAAGTCTTCACTTTTAATAAACTTTTTTCTCTAAGTTCCTTATAAACATTTCATTTTAAGTCAATTTGATACGAGGGAAAGAAAGGTAATGAGTGAATTCTATATATGTCCACTGATCTGGACTGATTTTAGGTTGAATTTAGGTAAATCATCCAAATCTCTTAGCCTGAGTTTCCTATGAAATAAAGCTAATAATGCTTATACAGTGGTTATATGGATATAATTTTACTTTTACTCTTACTATCACACCTTCCATTACAGCTTCCAGAGATCCCAGCTCACAAGTAGAATGGGCCAGATCATACAGTTAAAGGAAGATTGCATGGGCCTTTTGTTAGCACTGAAGAAGGATGCTGTTGCTTTGCCCATATTCAGATCTGGGTAACAGTGCCGCCTCACAGTACAGGTTCCTAGAAGGAGCTCTGAAAACAGCCTCCAGCCTAGAAATAGAGCCCTAATTTACCAAAAAGTTAAAAGAAAAGAATAGACTGGGCAAATTACTAAGCAACAACAACAACAAAAAAAAAGATTCTGACCATAAAAAGGCACTATGGTAATAAGGAAGATCAAAATACAGACTCAGAAAATGATAATAAAGTCAAAGCTCCTACATTCAAAGCTTCCATGAAAAATAAGAATTGGTCTCAGGCCATGGAAGAGCTCAAAAGGATTTTGAAAATCAAGTCTGAGATAGAGAGGAAAAATTAGGAAAAGAATTGAGAGAGATATAAAAGGAAATACAAAAATGCCTTTAAAAGTAAAATTGGCCAAATGGAAAGGGAGGTACAAAAGCTCAATGAGGAAAATAATTACTTAAAAATTAGAATTGAGCTAATGGACTTATGAAAAATCAAGTCACAATGAAACAAAACCAAAAAAATAAAACATAGGAAAAAAGTGAAATATTTCATTGGAAAGACATTTGACCTGGAAAATAGATCCAGGAAAGAGAGTTGAAAAGTTATTGGTCTACCTGAAAGCTATAATTAAATAAAAAGAACCTGGATATCATTTTTCAAGAAATTATCAAGGAAAAAAGTCCTGATATTTTAGAACTAATGGGTAAATAGACATTGAAAGATTCCATCAATCACCTCCTGAAAGAGATGCCAAGATCAAAACTCCCAGAAATAGTATAGCCAAATTCCAGAACTCCCAAGTGAAGGAGAAAATATTGCAAGTTTTCCAGACAGAAGCAATTGAAGCATAATAGAGCCGCAGTAAGGATAGCACACGATTTAGCAGCTTCTATGTTAAGGTATTGAAGGGCTTAAAATATGATATTCTGGAGAGCAATGGTACTAGAATTACAACCAAGAAATATCCAGGAGATACAAGAATACAAGAGGGTGATAAAAGAGAGAACGTATTGAGACATGCAATGGTCAGAGACAAATACATTTGAGGAGGGACAGGGTGAAAGGAAAGAGAGAATGGAATAAATAGGGGGAAAGAATTTTGAAGCAAGTTTTTCTGATAAAGGTCTCATTTCTCATATATATATATATATATATATATATATATATATATATATATATATATATATATATATATATATATATATATAGGGAACAGAGTCAAATTTGTTATTTTTAAAAATAAGAGCCATTCCCCTATTGATAGATTATCAGAAGATATGAACTATGCTAAATAACTTTTGACCTAACAATACCAGTATGAGGCATAAATCCAAAAGTGATTTTAAAAAGAAAAAAAAAACTATATGTACAAAATATATTTACAGTAGCTCATTTCTTAGATCAAAGAAATGAATATTGAAGGAATGACCATCAATTGGGGAATGGCTGATTCAACTGTGATATGTGATTATGATGGAATGCTATTGTTCTATAACAAATGATGAGCAGGATGTTATAAGAAAAACCTGGAAAGTCTTCCATGAACTTAAGCAAAGGGAAGTGTACACAGCAAAGTTGTGCTATATACACAATCAATTGTGAATGATTTTGCTATTCTTAGCAATAAAGTGATCAAGATTACTCTGAAGAACTTAAGATGAAAAACGCTATCTATACCCAGAGAAAGAATTGATTGTGTCTGAATACAAACTGAAGAAAACTTTTAAAAACTCTTTTTCTTGTTTGTTGGAGGCAGGAATCTGGTTGTTTTTGTTTGTTTGTTTGTTTGTTTGTTTTGTTTGTTTTGCAACATGATTTTTGTAGACATGTTTTATATAACTTCTCAATGTGCCTTCTCAATGAGGTCAGGGTAGGGAGAAAGGGAGAGAATCTTGAACTTAAAGTTTAATAAAACATAAAAATTGTTTACATATAACTGAAAAACTAAAAATATTAAAATATATTGGAACAGGAACAAAAGGAGACACCCCCCTCTACCTATCACACATCTCCACCCACTCTTAGCTCTCTCTATATGCACCTTGATATCTTCTACATCATGGACCAACCTTATTGCATGGGATAGAACCCAAATGTGTTCCTGAGTTGCAGCTGAGTTTGAGTGATTGGAAACAGGTATATAATCTGTGTGTCAAGTCTGGAAAACAAGGGCTGCTGGAAAATTGATCAACTTCCTTTACACTACAGTATGATTATCATTGCAGCAAAGGCCTGGATTGTAAATATCCTATCCTCTCTGAAGATTTGACTTATTCTAACTCTCTAATCCAAATGTATGCCATTTTTCTTTCTTTTCTCTGCTCCTTAAACCTGTGGGTATCTCAAGTTAAGCTATAAGCCATCTTTGGTGACAAGACGCATCAGTATGAAAGATACATTTTTTTTGTCTTAAAAATCAATCTGGGGCAGCTATGTGGCACAGTGGATAGAGCACCAGCCCTGAAGTCAGGAGGACCTGAAGTCTAGTCTTAGACACTTAATATTTCCTAGTTGTGCGACACTGGGCAAATCACTTACCCCCAATTGCCTTATGAAAAAAAAAAGTCATCTAATTCTTTTTCAATGTTCTTTCTATATTCTAGTAACAGAATAGAACACAGTTGTGTATTTAAAAAAAAACAATTATTAAATGTATTAGAAATCATTTTGGAGAAGTTTGTTTTTTCCTTCAGATGGTTTCATGCATTCTTACTCTATTTGCTCTCTTAATTTTAGTACTTTAATTGTAATTCTCCTAATGAGAGTCAGTTTTAGGAAACACTTAAACTTCATATGTCAGATTTAGGGGAATATCATATGTGACATTTGGATCAATAAAGACTTGGCTTTGAACTTCTTATGTAGATATTTTACACAGCACACACACATACATCCTTTTAAAATCAGATTATCTTTATGGGGGGCAATTGAAAAGTCTATGAAAATTATGAATTCTGTCTCTTGGGTACATGTAGTCATTTATCATCAGTGTGGTGTAGCTTTAGACTAGTATGCCCTTTTTTCCATGGAGAATCCAAAACATTATAACCTTTTGGGGTGTTTCAATCATAAGTTGAAACTTAAAGCAACTTCAAAGATCATTTAAGCCAGATCTCTCATTTTAGAAAAAAAAATTAAATAAAAACCTTAGATCCAGAAATTATAGCTTACTTTTCCATGGTTACTAGTGATAAGTAGTAGAGTAAGGAGACTCACATTCCCCAAGTTCATCAAATACCCTGTCATTTTTTTAATCTTGAATTCAAGTCATTCACGGATTCGGGCACACATTTGGGCATTCTTTTCCTATGTATAGATCTCATTTTTTTCTCAAATAAATTGTAAGACAATTGAAACTAAGAATTTAAGTCTCTTATATTTTAGTATCATTCGTAGAACTTAGCTCAAGCTTAAATAGATAATTTGGATCCATAAATATTTTCCAGGTGAATGCCAAGACCCCATTTTCTTAGGGTTTCCAGTGTAACCAAGAACACATACAGTTAGGGTAATAGGCTCTTATAGTTGTAGGCCCTGAATTAAAAGTATTCAAGTAGCATCTCTATTTTCATGAGGTAGGGAAGCAAAAATAATTGATTGAACTATTATTACTGAAGATATTTAGTTTAAAATGAACATAAGGCTAAAGTAACCCTTTGAGCTAGAGGCCCGCAGTCCATTCAGATTGAATGAAAGTTACTGGAGGGAGATATCCTCCCTAAACTCATGTCACAACTTAGGGAGTTTTTGCTTTGAGTTCTGAAGCAAATGCGTTACTTATGGCTTTTTTTATTAAAAATGGCATTTCTAAGAGCCTCTTTACTCCTGGCATCCCTGTGAAACACAGAAGGCCAAACAGGAGTGGTGTTATTAGTTGTCATAGCAACAAACAAAACATTGCAGATACCCCATAAATGGCATTTTGTAGGTCTATTCCCAAATCTGTAATCATGCAAGATCACCTCTACCAGTGTTTAATTAGTGTTCAAACATTACCCTTTTAGTACTTGTGTGTACAAGCCCTGGGATCTCTCAGCAGGTTGATGGTTCCCACACTCCGCATGAAGACAAAAATCTCCTACCTTCTCTGTGGCTTCCTGCGTAGCTTATGACCTTCCAGTTTTCCCTTTAGGATGGCTATCTCCAGCTGTTGAATTTCACTGAATCACCCTCTTCTAATTCCCCAAACCCCTTAGTACTGTCTTTCAGACAAGAATGGCTCAGACACTTCATCAAAGATGCAATTCAGGTGATTTAAATCTCTTATTCTTAAAAAGTCCGATCTTCTTAAACCCCATCTTAATTACCCATTGAGGAGAGCGCAATGTGTATAACTGTTACTGATACATATCAACCATTCAGATGTCATTTTGATTAAACAATCGATCTTCATTTATTAAGGACCTACTAGGTGATAGTCATATAAACACTTCCTGCCCTCAAGGGCCCTGTGTTCTATTAGAAACATGGGTAATTAAATCTAGGATCTGAACATTATAACTATGTTAGTGATGGTGTGTGTGAGACACGACTGGCAAGATTTTACCTGGCAGTCTTAAAGTAGGAAGAAGGAAGCTAGATGTAAAGGTAAAGAAAGATTTTAATATGAGTAGAGAGAAAGTGACAGAGGTAGAAAAAGTAGAATTAACATTACATGATTGAAAACACAAGTGGCCCTATAGCACTGGGGCCTCCATTTGGTCCCCTCCATATATATACTCCAGTATATATATATATGTCTTTTATCTGTGATGTTTATGTGTTCTTCCCAAAGATGATGTATGTATTTGTGGAAGAATATGCCCCAGGTTTATGGGAAAGGGGGCAGGAATGCTCTTTTTCTTAATGCACTATTTTATCAAATGCTTTTGTTTTTAATTAATGTTTATCTGAATGATAAAATGGACTGGCAAATAATTAGATAAAATGGGTGAATGATAATGAACAGTTGAGTTTGTCTTCTTAGTTCAAAGGATAATGATGGCCTAGAAGAAACAGAAAAGTTAAGAGATAATGGAGGTTCTGAGGGACAGATTAAAGGGTTTAATTTTAGACATGTTAAGTTGGAGATGAGTTTGGGTTATGCATTTAGAGATGTCCAGCAGGTGGTTGGAGGTGGACAACTGAAGTTGGAGGTCACCAAAGACTTAAGAGATAAACTATCTAAACAAGTAAATAATAGCATCTCATTTGTAGAAATCATTCTGTTTTTTTTAACTTAAAATCATTTAGAAATGGCTTTTATTAGGCAAAAGGAAAAATGGGAATATTTTATTGTTTTCCAACAGTTATGGCTATCTTCATTCAGTTGTATCACTATACCATCATCTTCTCAAATTGTATCACAAAGAGATCACAGTATTTGTCTAGTGACAATTAATGTGTTCTTCACTTTGCTCCAGCCTTTAGGTCCTTTATTTTAATTCTTAGATTGATAAAAGAGGAAGGGATTATTTAGTCCAGGGATACTAACCTGAAGTCAATAAACTAAAAATTTTTTAAAAACTGCATTTCAGTATATTTGATTTCCCTTGTAACATTATATATTTTATTTTATACTTTTAATTATTTAATTATTATTATGAGAAGCGATTCAATCTTCATTGGATTATCAAGGGAATATAATACAAACAAAACAGTGCAAGAATTTTGATCTAAACTAGCCCTTTCATTTTTCAGAGGTGGGGGGAGATGGAAACATTGGCAAGGGTTATTAGTTGCCTAAGGTCATATGATAGTAAGTGGCAGAGCCACAAGCTGATTTAGGTCTATACACAGTGTTCCTCCATCTGCATGACAGCTGCTTCTAGAGAATTAGGTTGCCATACAAGATCTTTTAGGACCCTCAAAATCAGCACCTCTCTTATTTAAAAGAATGAAACAAAAAACTAAGCCTGATGGAAAGAGCTGAATTTGACTGACTATTGGATCCTGTTTAATCTTCGTGACCCATTGCCCCCATCATAGTACCCAAGATTATATCAGAAAGAGAAATGATGTTTAGCTTCATCTTTTAAAAAATAGTCATATGCAATTTGGAATCACAAAAGGCTATCAAACTGTGTATACTCTTTGATCCAGCAGTGCCTCTATTAGGTCTGTAACTCAAAGAGATCATAAAAGAGTAAAAAGAGCCCACAAGTACAAAAAATGTTTGTAGCAGCTCTTTTTTGTGGCAAGGAATTGGCAAATAAGTGGATGTCCATCAATTGGAGAATGACTGAAATAAGTTATAGTATATGAATATAATGGACTATTACTATTCCATAAGTAACTATTAGCAGGATGATTTTAGAGAGACCTGGAAAGAATTACATGAACTGATGCTAAGTGAAATGACTAGAACCAAGAGAAATTGTACACAGCAACAAGATTGTATGGTGATCAACTATGATGGACTTGGCCCTTTTCATCATTGAGGTGATTCAGACTAATTCTGATAGACTTGTGATGGAGAGAGCCATCTATATCCAAAAAGAAGACTATATAGAGACTGAAAGTGGATCATACCATAGTATTTTCACTTTTGTTGTTGTTGTTTGTTTACCTGTTTTTTTTTTCTTTCTCATTTTTTCTTTTTTGATCTGATTTTTTTGGGGCAACATGATAAATGTGAAAATAAGTTTAAAACAATTGCTCAGGTTTCGTCTATATTGGATTATTATTTGGAACACAAGATTTTGCAAGAATGAATGTTGAAAATCATCTTTGCATACATTTTGAAAAATAAAAAGCTATTAAAAATAAAATAAAAATGCTCATACAACATGCTCATTCTCTATTTTGTAATTAACAGAATAAACAACGTCAGATTTTATTTTGTTTTTTAAAGCAACACAAAAGACTTAGTTTGAAATGAGACTCTGAGAGATGCAGAAGAAGCCTTTCCAAACAGATCTTTGAAATCTATAATTAAAACTGAAATATCAACTGTTAAGAACTAAAGCAATATGTTGTTTCTGCTCAAGAGTTTTTCGATTGATCTGCAATTTCTGCATGTGTGTTTCAGGATTTTCTTTGAATTATATATATTTGTAAAATAGCTTTGGAAAATGCCTGCTTTCCCACATGTATTATTCTGTAAGAGATTTCAAATTTGGTTGACTTAAAATGAACTCATAAACCTTGAACTTATTCTCCATAAGGTCAAATTGTATATTTCTCAAATTTCTCAAGGCTTCTAGTGTAACCTCTTATGTCTTATTGTGAAATGGAGAAGCTGATCTGGGACCTTTTTACCTCCTACCAGTTGAATGTATGCTCCCGTGGATCCTGCCAAGACAGAAATTCTTGGTATATTGCTAAAACTCCAAAGATCAATCTACTAAGTTCAAAGAGTCTCTGTTGAAGAGGGCTGGCCACCAGGTTAGAAATTCTTTAGTTCTAAGTATATCTAAGGTAAGAGAGTGCTAGAATTTGCAAAGTAGTAGTAATCATAATGATAAATGCAATCATTCATTTATTCATTCATTCATTCAACAAGCTTTTATTATCTTGGCACTTGAACCATTTTATCATAAGTGATATGTCCATGCTAACAAAAATAATGTAAAACATTCAAATTGCATAATGAACTTCTGTAGAGATTTTGTTTTTCTTTTAGAACTCAAGCCCAATCTTCATTGTAGTTTATTAACTTTAATTAAAACTACTTCAACATTTTTACTTTATTTACTTTGCAATTATGTGTTTAATTTTATTCCTATTATTTAATCCCTCAATTTAATTCCTTCTGCTACATAGTAATGAAAACCAGTGACTTGCTCTTTAGGTATTCTCTAGGAAGAAAAGGAATGGAATGGAAACATGGAAATGACTAGAATGAAAAAACATGTGTTGAATTAAATATTTTAGATAAGAATTTTAACTACATGACATAGGCTGGAAGTGCAGAAGGCTGGAGTAGAAGTTGGGAAGAGGATGGCAAGTGAGCAATGTATTGAGTCAAAATGATCAAGCAGATTTTGTAGGAGACAGAGAAGAAATACCAAATAATGGATTAATATATTGCCAAAAAATAAACACATTGCTAACTCAAAAAATCCTTGCCAGTACCAAGTAATTTGGATTCGAGGTGATCACTTCATAAAATCTTCTAAGCTTGGTAGAGAGTGAACATATTTCAATGGAGGAAAGAACACTGGACTATGATCCACGTGGTATTGGTTCTGACCTAGGCTCTAACACTTAAAAGCTAACCATTTACAAGCCACTTAATATCTAAAGGCTTCAATTTCCTTATGTATAAAGTGAGTATATGAATACTTACATTAAAAATCTCACTGGAGCATTTTAAGCAAAATTTTATGTAAACAATAAGGTACTATATAAATAGAAAGTGATGTATTATTGAATATAAGTAAGGTTTTTGGAATTTAATCAGTATTACATGCTTTTTGGAAAACTATGAAAAATGAAACTTTTTATAAGATCCATGAGAAAGAAAAATTGAGCCACCTCACTTCTTTAAGTTTATCCAATAAAAGTTCTGGGATATGAATGAGACTATATAGTATCACAAGGAGTTACTCACCTCCTTATTGAACTTCCAGGGATATGTCAGCTTCCAAAATTTTGGTTCAGGTCTGGTTCTGGCTGCTGGAATGTAGCCCCACACTAAATCATTCCCTTTTTTTAGAAAACCCTGGGTAAAATACCTGTGTCTCTCCCTTGTTAAACTTTAGCTTAATCCAGAGTTCTCTTTAGTGCTACTAAAACAGAGTAATTAAAAATAAATAAAGCCTATCCCATTTTATTTGGTGAATACACACAATAGGGATGTTCCATTACTGAATGCAAAAGGCCATGTGGGTGAATAATGATTTTTATTTTAAAATCTTTTATGAAGATGTTCTAAACCAAATAAAAGCTTTAAAAAAAATGCAATCCCATAAATGCCACTTGACAGAGTCCTTGGAAAATGTCACTTCTGAACATAGCTTGATCTATGAAGAGCAGGTCAGATAATTGATTTGCCAGTCATTTAATAAAATGTGGTTTCCAATAACTAACCTGAACAACAGTTTTAGGAACTGTAGAGCACAACATACATGAAGTAAGAGCCAGATAATTGTTGGCATGGACCAATATATAGTTAAAACTGACAAAAGCAACGTCACAACAATCCACAAAGACAAATTCAAATATTTGCAAAGGACACACTATTTAGCATACAAACCAACCAATGATATAACTCATTTTTTTGTCCAGCTGTAAACTCTGAAACAAGAATTCAATATCTACACAGCATTTTTTTTCATTTTGGCAAAGGTAAAAAATATATATATGTTTATATTGCAGAACTTCTGAGTCACAGTAAATTAGCCAGTACTTCATTTTTATTTTTGTCCCTGCTCTATTGTTGTCGTGCTTTGTTTTTCCTCCATGTTGGTCCATTGGCTGACAAATCACAAGTACTTCCAAGAACCACTGCAGTCTCTATCAGTGTTCTGATCGGTAGGCAGGAAATGTCTCTGTTCGGTGAAGCTTCAGAGGACTTGAACCATCTTGTCCAAAAAGAATTAAAAAATGATAATTAAAGTTAAAAATCAAGTTATGAAATCAGATAACTTTAGATTATTGGAAATAGATAACAAACACTTATTAAACACCTACTGTGTGTCAGCCACTGTGCCAAGTGCTTTACAAATATTGTTTTATTTTCATAACACTGAGAGGTAGGTGATATTATTATCCCTATTTTATAGATGAAGAATCTAACTCTTTTTTTTTAAATATTTGACCATGGTCACTTAGCTAGTCAGTGTTTCAGGCAAGTCAAGTTTGTCTGACATAAGGTCCAGCATTCTTATCATTGCATCACTTAGCTGTCTCTAGAACTGGAAGCACTTTTCAAAATAATTAGTCTAACACTCTTATAGGATGAGGACTTCATCATACAGTGAGAATATTGAATCCCAAAGAAGGAAATGTTCTCAGAGTCACACAGCTAGTTAGTGATCAAGGCAAGACTAGGGGTTAAATATACAAACTCCACTTTTACCTTTCCTAGTATTCTATCCAATTACCATAACATAATCTTTCTTCAGAAGGGGTATCACAGCAAGATCACTGGATCAGGAGTCAGAGGGCTTGTTTTAAATCCTGCTTCTGCTAACACACTAATTGTGCTAAAATTACTTTTTTTTTTTCTTTTCAGTTTCACCGCTCATAAAATGAGTCATTTGAAGTAGCTTTCCATTCTAGCTCTAAATCTTATGATTCTATTGTTTCATGTTTCCTCTAAAATCTTATAAGTTACATATGATGATCTCCATATGGATTCCATTTCATTTATTCATTGACTATGGCTATACATTGTCAAAAGACAGACAGCTAATCCATCAGGCATGATGTAGGTAAGAAGTAGGTTAGATAGCATCTGTCATCCTGTCTTCCATGAAAAAAAAATAAAATAAAACACAAATCCTCAACTTAACCAGCAGATGGCTCCCTATGACTAGAATTGTGGGGGAGGAATTCTGGGGACTATTAGTTTTTATTAAAGATTGCAATTTTGCTAAAAAATGCCTGGATAAGGAACATCCTGTGCTATCCCTCAGACAATTAGAAATATATCAACAAATATCAGATAACCAAGATAAATGCCCCAAATGTCAGAAGCAGTGTCTTTCCAGACTTATCAATTGACATTGTCCTGGACATTACTCTAAATTTGCTATTCAACATGTCTTTTTTTTTTTTTTTTTCTTGCTTTGCTTTTTTTTCTTATGCAGTAGAAGGGCAATTTTGCATATAAGGTTGGAAAGACAGAGGATAGAGTAAATATGTCTCATTCAGGGGATGTGTTCTTTTTAGTGTAATCCAGTCTCTAGTGTGATTGTTTAAGCATTAATAATTTAAATTTGTTAGAGATACCCAATGTGTGTGCATGTGTCTATGTGGAAGTAATATTCTAAATGGAGAAATGTGGCATGAGTTGAGACAGAGATATATGCGAAGATAATAGCTATGATACTATTGAACTAGGAAAATGTGGATTCAAATCCTGTTTGAAATCATTAATAGCTGTGTAATCTTGAGTAAGCCATTTAACCTATATGAACCAGTTTCTTCATTTGTAAAGTAGAGATAATAACAGCATTTATCTCACAGAGCTGTTCAAAGAATTAAATGAGATAAGGTCAGTAAAGCACTTTGTCAATCAGAAAATGCTATATTAATGCTAGCAATTATTTGTTATTGTTATCATTCAGTCAGAACTTTCAATGACCATGGGAAAGAAGAATAGATAGGTTTTCTGTTTTTTGTTGTTGTTTTATTTTGTTTTGGTTTGGCATCTTTTCTTTTTTTCTCACAATGATTAAATTATAGACTTTAGAATCTAAAATTTGGAAAGAGCCTCAAAACATCTAGGTCAACTCCTTGTTTTATAGACCAGAAAAATGATGGGCCAAGAGATTGTGATTTTATTCATTGATTTATTCAATAACTCAACTTCCTAATCTATAAAATGGAAAGGTTGGAGTAGATTATTTCTTCAAGCCCTACAATTATATGACTCTACATAGTATGTACCTAGCACTGCATGATGTGTTCGTCATTGTCAATGTATGTTAAATGAAGGCATGCTAGTTCAACTTTTTCCATGACCACCAAGCTAGTCGATAATAAAAGCTAGATGAGATAGAATATTGATCTTAGAGAAATGATGGATCTTTGAACCTAGTTTTTGAAAGCTTATAACCTATGCTAGGGTTGGGCAATGCTCTATGTATGTAGGTCACTTAGCCTTCATGGACTTCAGTTTCCTCATCTGTACAAGGAAAACATTGCAATAGAAAGCTTATGATATCCCTTCTGGCTCTGTATCTATGATCCAAACTCCTATGAAGAAATCACCTAGCTTCTGAAATACTCAATTGTTAGACAAGGATCTAAGCTTAAGCAGAAAAGGAGGAATGAGGGTGGTAATTAAATTTAGCTGCTAGCACCTGGCTGGCCATTCAATTCTCATTTAAGAACTGTGACTGTTGCTGTTTCCATTAAGTCTCAGCACAAAAATACTCTGGCAATCAAGGCAGTTGCATGCTATGTTACAAAAAAAAATTGTGAAACCTCCCCATGACTAAATTTTGAAGTTTCCTTGAGACCCACTAAATAAGCAAAATGTTTTCCAAATAAGCAATGCTCCCTGTTAGCCACAAATAACCAATCACAATTAAGAGACCCCAACCTTCAGAGAGAGAGTACAATACCTAGGTTTCTACAATATCAGGTAAACCTATGTATGTAAAAAGTGTATGTCAGTCTTTATCCTATGGAAGGTGAAAGAGCTAGAAAATATTTCTATTCTCAAGGTTACAAAAATTAATGATTCCTTGAAAGGATAGAAGAAAAGCTTTAGAAAGTAAACAAAAGAGAAAAAAGGATAGTGGGAGAGAGAGAGAGTAACCCTGAGTTGGGAAGCTGGACAACTGAAGAATGTGACAGAAGTGAGACAGAAAGAATAAGAACCACTGATGATCTGGAACTAAATAATAGGTAAGATGGGAAAAGTAAACCATCTTAGAAGGCAACTTTTTGTACTCTGTGGAATAATAATATGATCCACATATCCCATCATGTGAGAGGTCATCCAGTAATGGTCACAAGAAGAATAGAGGAATAGTGGTAATTGGTGCTTACCTGCTGAGGGGTACCAAGGCAGCTCTTTGTCGACTTGACAAATTAAAAAGAATTTGTGCTGTCTTCACAGACGATGTACTCAAACCTGTCAAACCTGACAGCCACTACTGCCTCCTGGTGATTGATGAGGGGACAAATTATACCACCAATAAGAACCATGATAACATTGCTAAAATTATAAAATGGGAGGCAAATGACAGAAGACATAAGGTCACAGGTGGTATTTTCATCAGCATTGCCCATTAATAGTAGGACTTTGAGAGAGGAAAGCAGAATTCAAAAGTTAATATCAAGTTAAGGAGATTATAACTAAGAATGAGATTTGTAGTTTTGGACCATGGTTTAAAATATAAGAATGATGGTGTCTTGCCTAGGAATAACCTGAACCTACCTAATGGAGGTGGGAGTGGGGTTGATGGTAAAAATATATTTGAGAAATGTCTTGAGAATCTGATTAAGAGGACTTTAAACTAAAAAATGAGGAGGAACTGCCCCAGAGTATCTGCCAATTCATACAATTCATATATATAGACATATATATACATATATATATATATATTTAGACACAGAGAGAGAGAGAGATAACATAGGAGAGCAGAAGAATCAGAATTTATATTTATAGGCAGTGATATCAAAGAAGAAACAATAATAAAACCCGAGGATGTCCATTTACAATTACATCAGATGTGGATAACAAAGGTGAGATAGAAATAAAAAGAGGAACTTGTAGTCCTGAGGTAGTTCTGAGACTTAATGGGATGGGACTGATCCCATGACTAAAATGTGAATCTGGAAAAGTACAAATTATTTAAAGACAAAAAAACAAACAAACAATTAATCATGTTTGACACAGAAAGCAAATATATAAATAATGATTATAACAATTTAAATAGAAAGGACAATAAAATTAAGCTGAATTGTGATATAATATAATGACTAGGAAAAGAGATGAGAAGATGAATTTGCTTCCATGTTTTATAAAGATGAGGGACTATGATTGTGGAATACTGCCTGTACTGTCACACTTTCCTAATGTGTTGGTTACTTTTGCTGAATTGTTATTTTTTCTTTTATTCTTTGTTATAGAGGATGGCCCACTAAATAAAGGGGGAGTGAATATGTCTTCAGAAATGAAGGCACAATACCAAAATTTTACACATATTTTACATATGTGTGGTATGTATATACACATATATATGTACATATATATATATATATATATATATATATATATATATATATACCTATTTTTAAAAAGTTGTGAGGTGCTAAATAAGGGAGACTTTAAAAGAATAATGAAGCCACATTGTATATTAATCTGTACTTCTGTGAGAAAATTCAGGTATTGATGGGGGAAAATAAAATACAGAGAGCATATGAGTAAAAGTTCATAAAGGATAAAATAGAAATTATGTTGTAGCTACTACAGACCACATGGATAGAAGGATTAAATCAGATTAGTTCAGATTACAAACTTCACTTGGAGCAATGAATGAATAATGACTGAGAGCTTTAACTGAGAGTTTTAAGGCATATTTTTATCTCTCTCACTACTAAAAGCACAGCAGTTGAGATATTTTTGACTTGTTTCAATTATGATCTCATTCTGCAAAAGACGAAGGAACTGACAAGAGAATTGCTTTGTAATTCTGGACCTGGTTCCGATCGACAAAATAGAAGTGGTTGCTGAAGTTGAGATAATGGGAATCTTGCCTACAATCAACTGCTTCATCTTAGAGTTCATAGTTCATGACAGAAGAGGAATGTCAAATGTCATGTGGAATACTATATATTGGGAACACAGATTTCAAAGACTTCACGTAAATGATAAATAGCAGATAAAAATTCTACAGGAAAAACAGCCCAAAGTCTCAGAAATGAAATTCTGAAGCTAAAAAAATAATGGCTTTATTATTAAATTGTGTCACTCATTTTGGGGGTTTCTTGGCAAAGATACTTAGAGAGGTTTACCATTTCCTTCTCCAGCTCATTTTACAGATCAGAAAACTGGGGCAATCTCAGGCACTTGGGGTTAAGATAAGACAGGACTAAGTGACTTGCCAGAGTCAAACAGCTATTAAATATTTAAGTCTAAACTTGAACTCAGAAAGATAAGTCTTACTGTCTCTAAGCCTGGCACCTCAGTGTCCTATAAAAATCGCATATATGGGGCAGCTTGTTGGCACTGTGGATAGAACACCAGCCCGAAAGGCAGGGGGACCTGAGTTCAAATATGACCTCAGACACTTAACACTTCCTGGCTGTGTGAACCTGGACAAGTTGCTTAACCCTAATTGCCTCGGGGGGGGGAAAAAAAAAGACATATGAAGAGGGAAAGTGAGAGCTTTCTAAGGATAGTGATATGACTGCATGAAGACATTCCTGACCATATCAGATTTAAGATGGTTTTTATACAACATAGAAGCAAAGGAAAGCAATGAAAGACAGCCAAGAAAGAATAACATAGTCTTATAAGAATCATTCCTAGAGAGCTCAGATTAGCAAGGAACAATAATGGTTATGAGTAACAAAAAAGGGTGGTTAGGTTTTGGTGAGAATAAACACTTTAAGAGAATGTGAAGGAAAAAAACATGGATAGGAGTGGTCTTTGGAGGCTGAAGAAGGTAAAGATAACATGATAACAAGACTATGGCATTGTTCAACTCAATTTGTTTCTATTTTCTCTTCTAAGGATTATCTTCCAAATAGGAGGAATAAAATCAAAATGGATAACTTGGAGTTGAAATATGAGGTAAAGGGGGCAAATAAGATGGTGACACAAGCACCCAGTGTCCCCTCAACAAATTAAAATGACCAGATCTTAATATATAATATATTCTAAAGTACTAAAAGAACTGGCATACATTATTAAGATCACTGAATCATACATTTAGAGATGCAAAGGATCTTAGATGTTATCTAATCTAATGGTGAAGACTCAGCAAGGTTGTAAGATAAGTGAGGTGTAAATGATAGCACAGGAGTTCAAATCCAGGTCTTGAGTCCAAAATAAATATTACTAAGTCTCAGATCATGAACATAAATTGGGGAGATGGAATTAAAGAACCAGTAGTTAAAGGAGCTGAGTTCTAATCCTGACTGTGACTACTAATTGCTTGATCTTGGGCTGGCCATTTCATCCTTCTAGGGCCCATCTCCCTTTTTCGGTCAAAGGAGGGGACTTGACTAAATAGATTTTTAGCTCTAAATCTGTGGTTTTATGACCCAATGTAGTGTTGACCTTATTTAAAAAAACAAATGATTATGAATATGCAAGCTCTAGATATTCCATTTGTATTCTAGCCCTGCCAAAATTACAATCATCAAAACAATGATTTGTAAGTATTTGAGAAAAGAATCATTGTTCATTCAAAATCCAAGCTTCACCAAGAATAGGTCATACTGGACTTACCATATTTGCTATTTGGATAGAAAAACTTTTAGAATGAACAGAAGATTTAAGTAGGTTTCAGCAAACTCTACATGTAGAATCAGCAGAAAACTCATGGCACACAAAAAGGTTAATATTGACCCACACCCACTGAGAGGGCCTGGTCTGCTCACCTTGTAAGCTGTACAGTTGGCCAGTGCTGTGCTGCCGAGTAATGTGCTGCCAGTAGGCACTGCGGGGAAGGGGCACCATGGTGCTGAGCGAGACAGCTCGCTCACTCATCTTCATTTGGAGCTGTGGGGAGAAAAGCAGGACATGAAGGAAGATACAGAGACACTCTCCCTACAAGAGTAAAATTAAATAAAGTAATGTTTAGATTTTTTTCAAAGACCTCCTGTTCTACAGGTAAGGGAACCAGTACATTTGGGGCGGACTCAATCCACTGATACCATTAGTCCTTACCCTCCCTCACCTGCTCATCTCCACTACTGTGACTCCTCATCCATCTATCTCACTGACAGTCTGGTTTAGTGCAAAGAATCCTGGTTTACAATTTTGAATCCAGAGGAGTCATGCTCAAGTCCCACCTTTAAGACTTACTACCTTTTTAACTTTAGAACCTTGAACCAGTTACATAAACTCACCAGAGCCTCATCTTTAGAATGAAGTTGGACTGGATGGTCTTTGAAGTCTCTTCAACTCTGGATCTATTATCCTAAGATTCTATCCTTTCTCTCCTGCACATCTCTATTCAAGTTATCAACTTATTATCTTGTCCACCCTATGGCCAACATTTTCCCTTTCTTTTTCCAGTCATATTTGCCTTCAGAGATAGATAAACTTCAAGATAGAAATCTCAGGGTGTTCAGGGTGTGTTTATTCCCTGTAAGGCCATATTCCTGGTAAATCATTCATGGACCACTTCAGTTCACTTGCCTAAGGTAAAAACATGCTTTTTATTACTCTAGGTCCTATAAGATAAGGGCATGCAGTAAGGATTTTTATAGAGAAATCTAATGCAAATTAAAATATGAAAAATGCATGAGATAAAGTACGATGAGATCACTCATTATTGCAGCTCCTAATGTGACAGTCTCATTAGAGGCACAAAGCATAGGAAATAATCAGAGCTATCAGTGATGGTATAGAATCAAGTGTTAAGTGTTTTAGGCCCTCAGATTAAAAAAAAAGAAGAAGAAGAAGGGCAAGGAGAAGAAGAAAATTGAGGGTGAGAGGTTGTTTGAGCATTTGAGGAAAGGTTTTTGGAGGACACTAAGTCTAATCTTAAATGAGAAACATGGATTTGGATGAATGACAAAGGGAAGAGAGGAGATTGCATGCAAAAAAGTTATGTCATAAGGCAAGAAGGTGAGATTTAGCTCAAAGCTGCAAAGAAATTCAAGAGATAATCCAGTCTAGTCATCTGTGATATTCTCAATTAGTCTTATGATAGCACATAGTAAATTGAGCATAATTATGAAATGGAATGTTCTAATTAAATAAATGTTCTGATTAACTGTCAATATTCTAAATATTTTAATATTTCTAAGAGCAAATCTGAAGTTCATCATAAGTTCATGATTCTGACCCATTTATTCTAGAAAGAGTTTTTAAGGAAAACTGAAAGTTCAGTACTGAACTATCCAACAGGTATAACAGGCATATGACAAGGAGTCCCCAAGGATACTATAATTGAAATGCTTAAGAAATAGAAGTCAGATTAGCTTCTGCTCACAGAAACTTTAGAGTCCCTGGGCTTCAGGTGATGACATGTATATATATTTTATTTTACATAAAGAAAATGTTCCAGTATCTCTAGCCACCATGATGCCAACATGTCTCTTGTTGCCTTGAATGCCTCTCAATCATAGAATTTTAGATTTGAAAAGGTCTTAGGGACTATTTAATCCAAAACAAACTGCTAAAATAACTCCTACAAAAATATCCCCAATTATTCCTACCCAGCCTTTGCAGGAAGACCATAAGAAGTGATAACCTACTACATTCTGAGGCATTTTCTACTTTGAGAAAGTTCCATTTTAAGGACGTGTTTTCTTTTTTTCCCTCTTACATCAAGACAAAACTAGCCTCCCTGAAACTTCCATCCATTGCTCTCAGCTCTGCCTTCAAATTCTCTGTTCTAATCTATGCTATACAATGGAGAGAAGAGAGGTAAGAGAATAAGTATTTAAGTGCCTATTATCTGTCAGGCCCTATAATTGTTGGGAGTCCAGGTCCAGTGCTCTCCCTAGTTTGTCACCTACCTGACACTGATAGAACAGGTTATATTTTAGTTGATAAAGAAAACTATTATTCACATAATAATTAATCATTGTTTTATATCTGTTGGGGGAACACATTATTTTGTTAATCGTTCTTTTAAAATTATTTAATAATTGATTATTTGATTTAAATTTGTAGTTTTACACAATGAACTTCAATGAATTGGTCTTTGCTAGTGTGATTAATTCCTGAAATTGATATAGATGACAACTCTTCCATGCTTTCTCATTCGTTGTCATCCATTATCATGTCCTTTTTCTACAAAGGTCTAGCCATAACACTGAATTTCTTCCTTGGAATTTTTTTTTAATACTTCCTAGGTGCCAGTTCAACTTATAGGCAATGTATCTATTACCCATTACTCTCACTACATGGTCGGGTCATCCCACCTCCATTTACAGTCATATGTATTATGGATGATGCCTTTTGTACCACTTCTGTACAAGTGATCATTAGTAATACATCATAGCCTACTGACCGTCATCATAAATCTCTATGTTGCCTTTTGGGCTAAGTGCAATTTAGATTCCTCAGATATTATATTTAGTATCCCATGATTTGTAGTGGCTAGAAATACCAGGAGAATATTAATAGAAGAAAACATGGAATTTATTGATGGAGGATAGTTAAACAAATTGTGATATATGAACTAGACCACTGTATTGTACCATAAACATGATGAGTTCGTGGAACTCCAAATATAAAATGAACAAACATATATAAACTGAGTGAAGGAAATAATCAGTAGAACAAAATACACAATGACTACAATAATGTAAATGAAAACAAATTAAAAATAGATAAATCCACATTAAATGCCATTAACCAGCTTGATCCCAGAAGAGAGGTGATGAAACACAGTTTTCCCTTTTCAGTACAGAGGTACTGAAGATTGTAGATAAAAATGTTAAATCCATTATCATTTTTAGCTGTCTTATCTGTTGGTTTTGAATTACTGTTTTTCTCTGTTAAAAGGAAGACTTACTGAGAGGAATAAGGGAAGTACATCAGTAAATAATGATGGTCCAAAACCTACAGAACATCTCTCTATCTGTATGTTTTTCTACCCTACAATGCCCCCCCTAAGATACATATATTGATGGACTGACTCATTGAATTTCCAGTTCAATTCTTCCAACTGTATGGAAGAATTTAGAAAATATGCAATTTTCTGCATTTAGCTTTTTTATCTATAGATTGTCTGATTTCTTCACAGTAGCTATAGATCATACTGAAGGAATCTAATAGTGTTCAAGATCTCCAAGCAAATGTCTTAAAACCATCTGTAAACAGTTTCTGAAGAACACATATAAAATATCTCTTTCATTTGGACTTTACAATCTCATCTGTAACAATAGTGAGTAACTTGGTGACTACATTCCTGGTTTTATACCTAGTTTAATATTCATAGTGAAATCATTGAACAAATTTATTTTTATGGCTGAAATTATAAAGATATCCTGTATGAGCTTACCATGTACATGTGAGACAGGAAGAGTAATATTGCTCTCCTAAATTTTGTTTTTCACCAAACATAAGCAAATCAATAATTATATATACAATAATATATTAAAATGATAAGAAATGTTTTGCATTCTATAATATGGATGTCTATTGTTTGACTGTGAAGATATAGTTTACTGTAGACAACAGAAGGCAATAGCTTGCCTATTCTTTTCTTACATTTTAATCGACCTTTTTTAAAGTGCAGAAACCATTTTCAAAAAGATTTTATAGATAAATCAATGGCATATGGATTAATATATTCCAATAATTTACTTCATCCCTTTTTTTGATCATATGTGATTTTTTCTGTTCTTTTGGAACCTTCAGCTTACAAATACCTTAAAAATGAATTTCTGAGTGTTCTTAAAGTTATTAACTTTTAAAACACAGGGTTCTCTTAAATAAATGTGTTTGATCCAGTTTCTCTTCCTGACTCCATTTTCTAGAGTACCAACTTAATAATTAGTACTGACATGTTGAATACAAATAGCAATTCTACTATTATTAAAGATCATAGCTTTATCATTTCACTTTAATTTTCTGACATGTTTCCTCTTCATTTAAGTAAGACCACTGGCAAGTTCCTTTAGTTCTCTAAGACTTAGTATCCTCTTATGTAAATGACAATAATGATATTGCACTCCTTACCTCACAGAGTCATGAGTAAAATGTTTTATAAACTTTAAAATGCTACATAAATTTGTATTCTTCAATGCCTAAAAGGCTATAAAACTGTTTCTATTCTTGGATCCAGCAAAATTAATTCTAGATCTGTATCCCAAAGAGATGACAAAAAGAGAGAAAGATGTGCAAAAATATTTATTTTTTGTGGTGGCAAAAATTGGAAATGGAGGGAATGCTCATCTACTGGGGAATGGCTGAACCAGTTGTAGTATATGAATGTAATGGAATACCATTGTATTATAAGAAATGAGGAGTATGTACTTTCAGAAAACCTGGAAAGACTAATGCTGAGTGAAGTGAGCAGAACCAGGATAACTTTGTACAGAATAACAGCACCACTGTGTAATGATCAATTATGATATATTTAGCTCTTCTCAGCAATACAGTGAACTAAACAGTTCTCATAGACATATGATGGAAAATGATATCCACATATAGAGAAAGAACTATGAAATCTGAATGCATATTTTTCATTGTTTTTACTATTTTTGCTTTTTCAATTTTGTTCTTTTTTTCTTGTGTTTTTTTTCTTTTTGTCCTGATTCTTCTTTCAAAACATGATTAATAAGGAAATATGCTTAACATGACTGTACAGTAATAACTTGTATTAAATTGTTTGCTGTCTTGGGGAGGGGAAAGGAAAAGGAAGGAGAGAGACAAATTTGGAATTCAAAATATTACAAAATGAATGTTGAAAATTATCTTTGTATGTAATCAGAAAAAATAAAATACTATTTAGTAAAAAAAAAAATATCAATAAATATATTTGGGTATTATCCAAAAAAAATGTTGTTTAGGTTGTGTCCTGGAAATCATTTAGAAAATCCTGTGCCAGGCAACCAACCAATCATTCACATCCTGATGAGAAATAGGAGCTGATTTTTTGGCTTCAGATGGAGTGAATTGAAAGCCATAATAATCTTAAAGTTTTTAATGAATTTTAGATAGACATTTGAGGAGGTATTGAAGTAACAGTGAAGAAGACAGTGCCAATTTTAGATTCAGATCCTCTGGATTTAATTCCTGACTCATGAAACATGATAGCTGGGGAAACTATGAAAAAGTCACTTAATTTGTATATTCCTCAATAAACTCTCTAAAGTATAAGTTGAAGAATAGCTGTTGAGATATACACTGATAGAGGAAATTTCCTCATCAAAAGTTCTATACAGCATTAAATCACAGATACAGGTAGAATTTTTTAAAAATCTAATTTTGCCTAAACTACATCCCCCACTGAGCCCAGTGCTCAATCTTGGATGAACTGAAAGTTATTTCTACTAAGAGGTAAAAACATAGTTTCTCTGTTGTAGCATCTGTAGTAACTAAGAAAAAGAAATAACCACAGTTCAGAATTACATAGAACTTCCTGGTTGCAACTTGATAATAGAAAACCTAAATTAATCCTCATAATAATTCCTGCCATGGAAATACAAGAATTCCTCATTTTGTAGATAAGGAAACAGAAGTGCAGAGAGATTAAGTGACTTTCCAAAGTTGTGCAGCCATCTCCTGACAGTATAACAGGAGAGAAAAGAAGATAATGAGAATAAGCATGTACATGTTGTTGTCATAGTTAGTTGTTGTGTTTGAGACATTTTAATTGTGCATTAAACTGACTCTCATTTCCCCATTTGCTTGTTTCTCTTTGGTTTATTTTGTTTATAGCAAATTACTGGAGTTGTTTCCTATTTCTTTTACTAAATAATTTTGTGGATGAGAAGCTAAGGTAAACTGAATGAAGTGACTTCCTCAGGTCACACAATGAGTAAATATCTGAGACCAGATTTGAACTCAAGAAGATGAGTCTTCCTGATTCCAATATTCTACCCACTGAATAGCTAGTACAAGACAGCATATAAACTATATAAACTATTTATATATATATATACCTATATATGTATATGTATGCATATATATACATATATACTATATATATTATTTGTATTTTCTATATAATATTTGTATTTGCATAAATAATGACATTATATATATATGATATATATGTATATATGTACACAGAGAGATAATATTTATAAAAATACTTAGCACAATACTTGGCACATTGCAGGCATCATACATATAGACAGATAGATATGGAGATATATAGATATGTATGTACATATATACACACATATATATACAAATATATATAATTTACATATATAGTATATATTTTATCTTTGTATATGTATATGTACATATATACATATAATAGTGAACATATAAATATTATATATACATATACATACATATGTATGTGTTGAGTGTATTGTGCTTGCTATGCACCAGGTATTGGGCTAAGCACTTTTTACAAATATTATCTTATATTTAGAAATTTTTCTGAGAAATATCTCAGAGAAAGATTAGTCCCTGTGAGAGAGAATACTGTGCTTCTTTTCTCAACTCTAATATTCTCCACATGACACGGTCAAGTTATTTTTTTTTATTCCTCACCCATAATACTATAATAGGTGGTTCAACTGGACACTTTTAAAATTTACTTCTAACTCTAATATTCTTTAGTTTTTTAATTATGTGACTTTCAATCAAGTGACTTTTCTACAGCCGATACTTCTAGTTTGAGATGGAGAATGAAATGAACACAAACAAAATGGTATTTATAAACACTTAGCAAATAACATTAAGTAAATAAATATGAGTCCATGAGTGTTGAATGAATGAATAATCTCCATGATTTGAACATTATGATTTGATTCTGGCAGGTTCATCAAGAAATGTTCCCTAGACAAAGTGACTGCAGGCTTTGCAGGAGGGGAAAAATATGGGTTGACTAGCAGGAGATGCATTTTGTTTGTTTGGTTTTTGGTTTTGTTTTGTTTTGTTGTTGGAGGGAAAGAAGAGAAATCTGCCTATTCTTTGTATCAAGTCAAGAAGAAAAATCTGTTCTATTTAACCTCCAACCAAGTTTTGTTTTGTTGGCTTTTTTTCATATTTTGGGTTTTTTTTTTATTTTTTTGGTTTTGCTTTGTTCCAAGTTCCTCATTTAGTTCAGCTGAATCTAAGGCAATTCTTATACCCATCTGGGATGGGGAAAGCTGTTCCAGAGCACTGCATAATTGCCCAGCAATACTGTACCATATTGCCATTCCCCAGGACCCAACAGTTTGAACCGCAGAGCACTGTGTTTGCTGAAATAGAACAGCATGACAGAATGGGCCTGTTCGGTGCCACAGTCAATCATAAAGACCATATGCCTGTGTTTGCGACCACCGTCTGCGTTCATTCAGAAATAGGCACAAATTATTGCAATGACGGACTGGTCAGACCTGCAAGACCTCATTCAGCACTCATCACAGCCTTAACACTCCTCCAAAGGGGGCTTCCAAGGGGACACTTATTTGCACAGGCAAATATATATATATGTGTGTGTGTGTGTGTGTGTGTGTGTGTGTGTGTGTGTGCTCATACATACAGAGAAAGAGAGAGTCACTTTCTATTCCTTCAACCTCAGTTTTGATATAATTTCACAGAGAACAGTTTTGACCATGTTAATAATCAGAAGTTTGAATTTCAGTCTTTTCTCACAGAATTAACCACCTTCTGTACTAGTGTCAGTTTTTTAAAAAATTGTTGAATGAGACATTAAATTGAAGAAACCTCAGGGAGGAGGTGGCCATAGAGTTATCTGAGCATGAAGGGAAGGCTAAGATGTGACTAGGACAGCTAGGTGGCCCAGGGGATAAAGGGCCAGAGCTGGAGACCCAAGTTTAAATTTGGCCTCAGATACTTTAACTAGTGGTGTGACCCTAGACAAGTCACTTAACCTTGTTTTCCTCAGTTGTCTCATTTGTAAAATGAGCTAGAGAAGGGAATGGCAAACTACTCAGTGATTTTTGCCAAGAAAACCCCAAATGGGGTCATTATGAAGAGTCATATTGGACTTAGAAAACTGAACATGTGAATAGGCAGTTGCCTGCTAGAAAGGCATTGCTGCTAGGCAATCACAAAGAACAAAAATTGCTCATTTATAAAATGAGGATATTAACCTTTAAGGTCTCTTCTAGTTCTAAAACTATGTGTGATCCTAAAAGTCTAGCATAGATGGAATTGAATATTAGTGTCCCAAAAGATTGGGGTTCAAGTTCTGGTTCTTTTTTTGTACAATATTTGTGGCTGATGTCAAGTTACTTTCATTCCCTAGAACCCATTTTCCTCATCTGTATTTGAAAAGGTTCAACTCAATGATCTGAGTTTCCTTCCAGTTTTAAATTTTCATATGGTTATATATCTGAAATTAGTGGTTGATAAACTTATAAAAATAGCATGGGATCACTTTGTAGGAAGCCTAAAGTCAGTCTAGGTTAGCTTCCCAAGCTTCTTACAATGTGATCCCATGCTATTTTTATAAGTTTATCAACAGGGATGCATGCAGCACAGTGAAATCATTAAAGGGAAGGATCCAGGCTTTTCAATCTACCTTCCACATCTCTCACATATAGCCAGTTCTCTCCATTCATATGGCTGTCAATCTAGTTTTTTGCCTTAAGTTCCTCCTTTTCCAATTCATCTTGCACACAGTTGCCATAGTGATTTTCCAGTAGCACAAATTTGAATATGTCACCCTTCGTTCAGTAAACTCCAGTATTTTCCTATTACTATTAGGATTAAATAATTCTTCGAATAAGCATTCAAAGTCCTTCATAACCTGGCTCCAATTTACCTATCCAACCCTATTATAGATTACTGCCCTTCACATATACTCTATGGCCCAAATTATCTTTCTTATTATGATTTCCTTATCTTCTATCTCTATGCTTCTGCACACATTTCCCCACATGCAAAGGATGGACTCCATCCACCTTAGGATCCCAAATTATCTTTAAAATTCAGGTTAAATAACATATCCTACATGAATCCTGCTTTGATTTTTCCAGATGTTATAAGCTTCTCCAAAGTTATCTTTTATATATATATATATATATATATATATGTAGTACATATTTTTACATTTATATAATGTCCCTTCATTCCCACTTTAATAAAATTTAACCCTCTGATGGATGGGAAAGTTTATTTCTTTCCTATACCCTTACACAAAAAATCCACTTAGTCTATGACTTGCTGACTGATTAAATGAAAACCCCACTATAATCATTTATTTATGTATTCATTTTAGTAAATAAACACAACCCCTACCACTATAGAGAAGATCGTGTTCTATGCACTATAAAAGGATAAATTATAAAAGACTTTGGAGAAATTTTAGGAAGAAAATATGTCTGTCTCTCTGTCTCTGTTTGTCTCTTTCTGTCTCTCTGTCCCTTTCTCTCCTTCCCTGAATACAGACTATTTTTTCTTATTTCCCTTCTTCCTTCATTCTTTCCTCCTTTCTTTCCTTCCTTTCTTCCTTGCTAGCTTGCTTTCTTTACCTTTCTTTCTTTCTAGTTTTTGTTCACAAAATGACTAATAAAGAAATGTTTTAGATGACTGCATATGTATAATCTATATAAGATTGATTATCATCTCAGAGAGGGTGAAGGTGAGGAGAAAAAGATAAAATTTGAAAAACTCTAAAAAGTGATTCAATTTTTACATGTAATTGAGGAAAAATAAAATATTATTTTAAAAATAGCTGCTCCACTACAAAAAGAATGTTAAAAAAACCCAAAATACATAAACAAAAAAGAAAAAAAATTACTTTTAAGGGACATTAGCCCCAGAGTTTTCCTTTTCTACAATGGAAATAATTATTGTTTTTAAAATTAATAATACTAATAAAAGAATACATCTCATAATAAACAGAAACCACATAGTTTTCCTCATGAGAAAGCTCATCTACTGGTTAAGAAAGCTTCTTTAATCAAGGAAGAAAGGACTATATTATGTGCATAGGAAACCTTGTTTTCCCCTAAATATATATTTCACAGTATGCTAATGTAAAGATAGGGGGAAATAGCAAAAAAAAAATTTAACATTTCAAATTATTTAAGTAGCTGAGGAGCATGATTTTTTTTTAACAAGCCATTTTATAGTTAAATTATATTTAGCTCCTTGATTAAGGTTTTATTCATATATCTTATCAGGGTGTGGAAGTGACTTTGCAACAAAGTTTAGTAAATGTTTAAACAACATTTTTTTTTTGTAATATGGTCAAGGGAAGGAAAATATATGTCAGAGTTTGTCAAGGCAGGCATTCTTTTTCACTCTGCATTTGGTTTTAACCTCAAGGACGATACATACTATTTATATGTCTTCTGGGTCCAAAGCCACGACTTTCTGAAATAGTGAAAGAGCAAGAGAAGAAAAGTAGTGAAAAGAGAAACAAGGGAAGGGAAAAGGAAAGAGCAAGAGAAAAGAAGAAGGAAATTCAATTAAAGAGAGGAGGGAAAGGGGAAGGGACAAGGTAGAAGTAAAAAGGAAGGAAAGACAGAAAAGAGGGAGGGAAAAAAGGAGAAAGAAGAGAAAAGCACAAATTTTGGCAGCTCCAAAAAATCTTTGAAGGGCCAGGAAATGGACAATTTGTGTTCCATCTGGAAACCAGTCTATCTAAATTTGAAAAGGATAATAGCCAGTGGGTTAGACACAAAGTGATTAAAGTTTGAGCCACAGCATTTCATTAAACCATCTACTAAAGCACTAGCTTTTTTTTGTAGAAATACTGTTTAACTCTGTAATCCTGGCAAAACTCAAAAGTCAAGTTCAACTTTAATCTTACAGCATACAGTTCCATACTGTAGAAGAAGTCACAACTAATTAGTGTGTGTGTGTGTGTGTGTGTGTGTGTGTGTGTGTGTGTGTGTATGTGTGGGCATGACTAAAAAGGAGAACATGGTGAAGACAGATTGTACAATAAGATCAAAGAAAGGAGAATATATTTCAGAAGTTGTTAAGATTTGAATTCCTCCTTGCTTTGAGCTTGGTTTTATTTTTGAGGCCCCACATAATGTATGTTTATTCTAGGATCAAGATCATAACTCGCTAAAATAATATAATACAAACTTTATATACTATAATTATGTTAAGTGTTTTGTTTTTAATCTAAAAAGTACTGTAATTGATAATGACCTCAAGGAAAGATGATTGGAATAAAGGCAAGAAAACCTGAAGAAAAACTAAATCTATCTTCCATCTTCTTTATCAGTAAGAAAAAGGTATTGTCCATTAAAAAAAGTATCTCATACATTATAATCACATTTAGTTTGGAGTCTTACAATGCATTTTTTTCTCCTTCATCCATAACAAATGTTTCCTCTAAAAGAAAATAGATAATATTGGAATTTAGAAGGCAAAGGCACTTAAAAGAAAACATTTATTTATAGAGCAAATCTATTATCTCTTATGACTGGCAATGCTCTATTTCAAAGGCTGATCATACCCACGGATGGGAAAGCACATGCACATGCATCATTTAAGACTCAAGGTTGGGATTATTATATTGAGATCATTTCATTTGTTGTATTCTTTGGGGCTCTTTCTGCTTGATGAAGCAGATTCATTTAATCAATACAAAACTGCTTAAAATGATAATTGCAAAACTAAGTGGCAGTTACCCACTCTCCTGGGACAGAAATACAAATGCTGGGGAATTGGATGTTATTATCATTTGGTGACTGTAACTTCATGTGGGCCATGCTGTCATTCTTGCTCTAAAAATAATAAGATGAGTATTTCTAGTTTTATCCTGTCTTTATTTATATCCACTTTTGTTTCTCTTCTTTCTAGTTATGAGGACTTTATCATTATCAGGACAGCTAGAAAAACAAAAGGCAGGAATGTAAATTAACTATTTCTGAATGATCTCAAAAAAAATGAAAGGATGGGAAAGAGGGATTCACTGGGAAAAGAGAAATGAGAGAAGGAGTATGGGGAAAATGTTCTCACATAAAAGAGGTACACAGGGTCTTATGATGAAGAAAGCCATCTGCACCCAGAGAGAGGAATGTAGGAACTGAGTATGGATCACAATATAGAATTTTCACTCGTTTTTGTTGTTGTTTGCTTGAATTTTGTTTTTTCTCATTTTTTTTCCTTTTTGATCTTATTTTTCTTGTGCAGTATGATTATTATGGAAATATGTATAAATGAATTGCATATGTTCAACATATATTGGCCATTTAGGGGAAGGAGTGGGGAGAAGAGAGGGAAAAATTTGGAACACAAGATTTTGCAAGGGTAAATGTTATTATCCGTTCATATGTTCTGAAAATAAAAAGCTTTTTAAAAAAATAAATAAAAATAAAAGAGGTACACAAGGAAGAGCTTTTATAATGAAGGTGGAAATGGAGAGTAGTGCCTGAACTTCTTTCAACAGAATTAGCTCAATGAGTAAAGAATGTATGTATGTGTGTGTGTTAAATAGAATGGGAAGGAAATAAGAGATGGGGGGAGGAGAGGAGAGAGTGATAGAATGATAAAAAGGAAAAAAAGAACAAATTAAATAGATAGTGCTCAGAATCAAAACAGACTTTTGAGGAAGGACAGGATAAAAAAAGAGAAGAAAAGAAAATAGGAGGCAGAGAAATATACAGTAATTATATTTGTGAATATGAATGGGATGAGCTTGCACATAAAATGGAATTGGACAACAGAATAGATTAAAAACTAGAATCATATGTTGTATATTTATTCTAGGATCAAGACCATAACTTGCTAAGATAATATAATAACTACTTTATATACTATAGTAACATTAAGGGTTTTGTTTTTAATCTAAAATATACTGTGATAGACAATGACTGCAAGGAGAGATGATTAGAATAAAGGCAAGAAGACTTGAAGAAAACTAAACATATTTTCCATTCTCTTTATCAGCAAGAAACAGATACTGTCCTTTAAAAAGTACCTCATACATTATAATTACATTTAGTTTGGAATTTTACAATGTATTTTTTTCTCTTCATCCAGAACAAATGCTTCAAAAGAAATACTTGAAACAGAAACACACAAATGAATAAATATAAAGGGCTAAAACAGAACCTATTATACTTAAATAGAAGTTCAAAAAATGTAGGAGTGACAATCTTCATCTCAGACAAATTAAATGCAAAAAGAGATAATTAAAAGAGATAATCATGGAAATGACATTTTCCTAAAAAGCACCATAGAAAATGTAATATATCAAAAATTTCATTGATAAAACCTCATTTCTCAAATATGTAGGGAACTAAATTACATTTCTAAAAATGAGTAATTCCCCAACTGATAAACAATCAAATGATATGAGCTGATAGTAATCCTATGGAAAATAATGCTCTAATTCACTACTAACTAGAAAAGTACAAATAAAAAAGTTCTGAGGAACTACTTCACACCTCTCAGAAATAACAAATGCTGGTGGGAGGAGGAAAAATAAGGGATGAGAGAACACTAAAAAATTGTTAGTGGAGTTGTATATTGGTCTAAATATTCTGAACAACAATTTGCAAATATGCCAAAGAGCTATAAGATGGTGCATACCCTTTGACTCAGCAAAACCACAACTAGGTCTGTATAACAAAGATATCAAATAAAAAGAAAAATAACCTAAATGTACAAAAATATTAAAGGCAGCTCTTTTTTTAGAGGCGAATAAATGAAAATTAAAGAGATACACATCAATTGGCAAATGGCTGAACAAGTTGTGGCATATGCTTTTAATAGAGTACTACTATGCTATAAGAAATGACAGGGGAGGGTGTTTTCAAAAAAGACTATATGAACTGATGCTAAATGAAATGAGAAGAACCAAGAGACCATTGTGCAAAGTAAACTATTTTAATCATGATCAACTTTGAAAAACTTGGGCCAAGCTCAATCATCCAAGACAATTCCAAAGGACTCATGATGAAAACAAAAACATGCTTTTTATATCTCCTGAGGAAAAAACCAATGAACTCTGAGTGCAAATTGAAGTGTGATTTTCCCACTTTCTTTTCTTTTCTTTTTTGCAATGACTAATATATAAATATGATTTACATGATTTTATATGTACAATGGGGCATCATTTGTTTGCCTCTTTGGTGGGTGGAAGAGCAGCAGGAGGGGAAAAAAGAGATTTCAGAACTCAATTTTTTAAAAAAGAAAGTTAAAAAATAACTAATTTTTAAATGAAAAGCATCTTTGAAGGTACTCATTCTACTGTCTAAATATAGAGGCATATGTTGTTCTTCCATATTAGAATAACCTACTTAAAAAGCTAAATAGGACTTAAAGATCTGGAGAACTGAAGTTGGAAATTGGGTAGATAAAGGGGTATGATAATATTCAAGTATTTGAAGAGGATTTTAATGTCAGAAAACTTGGCAGAATTAGAAACAGTAGGTTAAAGTTTCAAGGAAGAAAAATTTTTGCTTGATTGATAATAAGGTAGAATTAAAAGTACAAAGGACCTTCAAATTGGGAAAAGCTCACTACTCTTCAAGGCAAGTCATTAGATTTTCACAAAGTTCAAATTCATAGGAAATGTTGCTTTGTTCTCTTTCCATACAGTCAAAATCTATCTCCATTGAAATTCCAACTCTTGTTCCTCTTTCTATACTTGGCGACAAGCATAATGAGCTGAAACCTTCTCTGTGACAATCCTTTAAAAACTTATAGAACATTAACAAGTCTCCCTAAGTATTTACTTTTTCAGTTCCTGAATCCCCAATACTTTTCAGTGATCCCTTAATGGTTAAGTCATCCACTAATATAATTCTTTTTTTTTTAAACTCTCCTGGATGCACTTTACTTTGTCAAAGGACTGATATTCATATTTAGCCAAGAGATAAAAAAATGTTTCTGTACTAGTCCCCCTACTAAGTACTCCCTTACACTACCACAACTCCTCCCTAGTTCTTGAATAGAAAATTTTTCATTTTTGACTTTATATTCCCCCAGAGCAAGTGGTAAGCACTCAACAAATAGTTGTTCAATTGAAATAAGAGCTCTGATAAGTGTGCTTAGGAAAGGAAGAATCAACAAGAGAGTAAGTTATCACTTTGTCAGGCTACCATTTGTCTATATGAACAGTCCTTTAGAAGCAAAATTACTGTTAATTAACTAAGTGAACCTGAATAAAGAAGTTTCATCAGATCAAGGTGAGATAGTAGCCCACCTATGAACACCTACAATATACATCCACATGTACCAGCCATGGAAAATCTTTTCAGAAATTTGGACAAAATTTTGTTCAAATTCCTCCTCTTGTACGTACTTGCTTTGACACTAGCCAAGTCCCTTAAACTCAGTGTCCTTGGCAAGGCTCTAAGACTCTAGATTGTATATAAGATATTGACCTGCATCAGTAGAGGGGATTTCCTAATTCCTCAGCAAAGGAGATTCCTCAAATAACTCCTTGTACCAACAAAATCACAAATCTAGTCCCTATCCCTAATTCCTCCAATTCACCTTATCATATCAGAACACTGTGGACACCCTTGACAAGGATATAGAAGTTAGAAGAATGGAGAGTTAAAACTTAGGGTGAATGTAACGAGAATTTTTGTCAATGATCAATAATCAAAAAAAAAAAACTGGCTGAGAACTGCTAAAAAAAAAAAAAGAGAAAGAAATGGTGATATCTATAATACTCTATTAAATACTACAGTGGAATAAAGTATTAAAATAGGGATCTATAGTAGAGCTAGGACCAGAACTCATTGTCTGACCTTGGGCAAGACATTTTCCCCCTTCATTTTGGTTTCCTAATTGGTAAAACGAAAAGGGGTATATAAGTCCCTTATCAAAAGTCCCTTTTAGCACTAACACTCTGAAGTCCATGAATCAATAGAAAATAGCTTATTTTTGAGTAAATATTGAGCATATGAAGTCATCATCAATGAGGCCTCAGTAATGTGTTCATGCACAAGCTGTTTCTATACAAAGGCAAAATGACTTTATTATCTAAGGACAGGGCTATATCTGCATCATTTGAGAGACATCATCTGGCAGAAAATCTAGGCCCCAAGGAGATTCAAAATGCAATTGCTACCTTGAGGAATATAAAATCACTTCAATACCAGTCTCCTTGGACACCCAGCCCTCAGTGCTGACTATCCTCCAAAGTGGAAATTAGCTCCCTTTCAAAACATGTACTCTCTTCTGTTTTTATAATGGATCAAACTTTTACAATCTGAACACTCTGGATTCCCAGACCTGACAGATGACTGGCATAGGCCTTTACTCTCTTGCCACCCAACTAGATTCCTTTGTTTTCTACTGCTCCGCTCTCTTGTTTTGACACCACACAGAAAGTGATGTGCATTCAAATTATCACCATGATAACCGATAGCATGGAACATTATTGAACTGTCAAGGAAACATAGAAGGGAAGGTGCTATTTTTTTCTACTGCCAAGAAAAATAAAAAGGAATGGGAGAAAAGAGTATGTGTGAGCTACAGGACAAAATGAAGGAAACATTAAACTACTCGGGAGCAAAAGTACAGCTAAGACAATGACTCCGTTGTGGCTATATATTTGACAAGTTATACTGTTAATGAAGCCGACCATTTGGAAGCCAGAATTTCAATCTCAGCAATTTGTTGAAGAATCAGTTGTGCTCTGGTGGTTCTTTCCATAGGGAACAAGGACAGTTCATATTGATTTACTAATAACTATCTAAAGTTTTTGGGAACAAACTCAAAACTCACCCAGAGTTCCTTGCATGCTTAACACGCTCTGTATTTCTTAAATTGACCTTGTGCAATGTACAAATGTCCTAACACCTATACACTGAAGCAGCTATTCCTCCAAAGACTTGAAAGAAAATGCTGCCTCAAGAGTCTCAATTTGATATTCGTGGGTTGTTTAGTATGGGATATTTATTAGTATGGGTATATATTTGGTAGCTACCAATGATATGTTTTCCTTCTAAATGTACACTTTCTAAGAGTTTATAAAATTATTAAAGTTACAAGGGACCTAAGTGAACCATCAAACCAAATATCCTACCTCAACCAAAAGCAAAGAATGTTTTTCAAAAAATTCTAGTCAAGTAATGTTAGCATTACAGATAATTCAGAAATATACACACACATACACATACATACACACACAGACTGTCAATATTATCAGTGAATTTCAAGCTCTCATCAATAAATGTTTATTGAACATTTTAAATTAGATGACTAGATATCCCAGAGAAAATTCCACAAATTCAACATTTCTAAAACAGAATTTCCAGGCCAAACCTATGGCTCTTTCAAACGTCCTTATTTCCACCAATGGCACCATGATTCTTCCTAGGTTTGTAAACACAATGTCTTCATCAATTTCTCACTCTCCCACATTTCAAACCATTGCCAAATGTTGCTATTTCTTATTCCACAACATTTTTCATAATCTGACTCATTTTCTCTGCCTACCAAGCCACCAAATACTGTTCACCTCTAAGTTGAAATATTTCAAAAGAGTCCCAAATGATCTCCCTGTTTTAGATATCTCTCCATTCCAATCTGTCTACCCCAAGCCTTTCCTTAAACATACATCTGATTATATAACTTTATTGCTTAGTAATCTCCAGTGGTTGTCCATTACCTCTAATATCAAATAATAAGACCCAATTCTTCTGTTTGACTTTTAAAGTTTTTAAAAAACTGACCACCTATCTTCTTAAGCCTCATTTTCTATATTTCTACATTCTAGCCAAATAGGCTTTCTCTTTGATCTTCACATACTCTCTATGCATTTGGCTGTCTCTCATCCCTGAAATATATTTCCTCTTTACCTTTACCCAATAAAATTTCTTCTTTCCTTCAAGACATAACTCAAGCATTGCCTTCTACCCGATGCCTTTTCTGATTCACCCTCCAATTGCTAATTCACTGGGTTTAACTACCTAGTATAGTTGGTATTTATTGTATAAACTTATATATGGGTATGAAATGGCAGAAACTATTTCATTTTTTGTCTGTTTCCCTAGACCTTAGCACAGTCCTTGGCTTAAAGAAGATGCTGAGCTCTATGAACAAAGAAGAATTGCAGCAGCTAAAAAGAAATGTGAAATGCACAAATATGGGGAATCCTCCCCAAATGTTCATATGCAATATATTGTGCCCAACATTCCAAGCCTTTATTGGTCTGATCTGCCACGGTTGGACACACTGTAACTTGATTCTAAACATAAAAAACAAGCAAAAATACACTACCACCAAAAAAAGTGAAAATATCATGCTTTGACCCACATTCAAGGGAGAGGAAATTTCATTAAAAAAATAAATAAATAAATTACTACAAAGTAAACAGAATCATACTCTGTACAGAAAATAAACTTAAATATATGTTGGATAGCTGAACAAATGAATATTTTATTTATCCTAATTTTAAACTGTAAATCATTGACTATTTCTCACACAACACTAATGGCAACAATTAGTAATGATGCAGTAGAGCCCCTATTATGCTTTAAAGTAGTCCTTTCTATTTATGGGGAAATTAGGTTGTTAAAAACAATTTTGGAATCGCCTTTTATTCTTTGTTCTCTTTCATCCATGTATTCGATCACTTGCTGTCTAGCTACTTCTCTTATATCACCTTTTTTTCATTTTCCCCTTATCTCTGTTAAAGGACCACTATAATAGTTCAAATGCTCACTGCCTTTTGCCTAGACTGCTGCCATAATCTCCTGAATGGACCTCCAACTTTAAGACTTTCTCATCCATCTTCCCTATGGCTCGCAAAGTAATGTCCCTAAAGCACAAGTCTAACTATTTTATTCTTGTTGCAGAAACTTAGGTGGCTCCTAAGAGCATCAGTCTCTTTCCTAAAGATTCCTATTTCCTTCAAGGATCAATTAATATGCTACTTCCTATAGGAAGATTTTTCTGAAAGCCCTAATCTGTATTTTATCTCTCCTCAATGATATGCATATACCCATTCATTCACACACATATACACATATACCTTTATTGGTCTGATCCGCCACCATTGGACATACTGTCACTTGACTCTAACATAGTGATGCTATTTTGGTCCTCTTGAAAAATGGACAACAACCAGTCACAGTGCACACACATGCATGCACACCACATACACATTTATTTCCTTATATACAGATTCATTCTTTCCTCTTCCCTACCTATATACCAGCTTTTTTGACTCTCTGAGACTGGCTATATACCCTGAGGTCAACTAGATTACTGATGAGTCCTTGCCAGGAACTGCCATATACCTTTCTTTTTGTCCATCCTACCTACACATTCATTCATCTGTCCCTACAAAACTACTCCCCCATTTTATCTATAGTCTTCTCCCCATTAGGTAATAATATTCACTATTTAATAATGTTTTAGCCATCTCTATCCTATGGGATATATCCCACCAGTATAATATAAATTCTTTGAATTCAGGGATTATTTATCATTTTGTGTTCACATTCCAGGCATCAAGCATGATGCTTTGCATAAAGCAGATGTTTAATAAATGTCTGTGGCTTTTAAAATTAGAAGTTCAATGCCCTTGTCAAGCAGAAGTATCTAGAATTTTGCTTTTGTTTTTATTATATACAGCTTTAAAAACTTGGAGTAGGAGCAAAAAAGAAACAATGGAATTGGCACTTATGTTCTTATCAGCTTAGTCACATTTCCCTTCCTGGGACTTAGTTTCCTCCTTTGTGAAATGAAGTTATTAAAGACATTAGAGACAGGATCTCTGAGAATTCTCTGGGCTTTAAATCTTCTGCTTCCTCTTTAAGGAGGAGCATGACTTCGCATGCACACTTTAAGATCTGTACTATTACTTTAGGAGATTGTGAACAAAGCTCACATTCATATATCAGCATGTCAATGAATCTGATCTCATCAACATGGGTTTTCCCTTCACTGGTGCAGATTAAAATTCATGTAAACTATATTATATATATATATATATATATATATATATATATATATATATATGTACATTCTCTGGATATAGAGCATGCAAAAGTTGGGAGAATGTTACTTGGGGGAGAGGAAAATAATGTAATTAAATGGAAAGGTCCATTCTGAAATCAGAAGACCTACATTCAAATCCTGTATCTAATGCTTATTACTTATATGTCAATGTTGTTGTTGTTGTTGTTGTTATTGTTGTTATTGTTGTTGTTGCTGCTGCTGCTACTGCTATTATTAATAAACATCAGAGTGATATTGTGGCTAGGATGCTGGAGCTGGAGTTAGGAAGACCCAAGTTCAAATCAGGCACTTACTAACTGTAATCCTGGGCAAGTTACCTAACTTCTAGTTGCCTCAGTTTCCTCATTTACAAATGTGAAAAATAATAGCACTAACCTCCCAAGATTATCCCAAGAGTAAAATGAGATAATATTTACAAGACACTTTGTAAAAATTTACATATTATAAATAAAATAGCTATTAATGATCCAGACAATTCAGTTTCTGAACTTAGTCTTCATATCTATAAATTAAAATGATAAGCATGTATTAATTATTGCTATAGGGTTCAAATAAGATAGTAAATAATAAATTATTCTGCAAATTTTGAAGAGGTATATAAAATTCAACTATGCTTATTTCTTTATACTATTGTATAAATGTTATTAATATTTTGTTATTGTAAATAATGTATGCATATATAATATTCTTGTCATTCCTGATAAAATATGCAAAATGAATGGGTATCCTTTTATAAAAGATTTTCACACTAAGAGACATGGAGAAAAACAAATCGTATTACATTTATTGCTTGGATTAACAAAAAGCATTTGATTCAATAGAACCAAATGTAGCTTGAAAGGTCTACCCCCAAGGAGTTGTTTCATGCAAAAATTAAAATCACACACTAAACACTGGAAAATGAAACCATAAATGATACTTCCTCAGTGAATTTAGGTCTTCCTGATTCCAGATCCAACACAATCTTTGTATTGTATCTTTAGTGAGTAACTTAGTTGACTATCTTATATCATTTATCATATTTTACTATATGTTATATTACCTTCCCTTATATTTAATTAAAGCTTAAAATTTCACTAATATTTGCAATACTTTGTGTGTATATACATGTACACACTCTTTATGTATGTATGTATGTATATGTGCATATATATACTTATATATTTATATATATATATACATGCATACATAAACATATCTATTAGATAACACTTGTTGATTTCAAGATTGCATCACCCTAAGTATAGATTTCTTTTCTGTTTATCTGGTTTGCTTCTGTTATTTTCCCTAACTTCATCTTCTTAACAGTCATGTCAACTTCCTTGTGCTAATAGGACCAAAGTGTTAGGGTTTAAATGTGGGGGTTCTCCCTCTTTGATAAGGAAACATATGAATAAGAGGGGTATTTACTATAAGCACATGGAGACTTTCCCTTGTAAAATGGGTGTGTGAGTACATTTTGCTCCAACATCTATGAAGGCAATTGAAGCAGGTGCTGTAGAGCTTAGAACCAAAGTCATTCACTGCATCCTGGATGGCCACTAATCATCCTGACTTTTGTCTTGCCATAAGATTTCAGTGACTCTGGAAAAATAGTAAAGCTGACAACTATGTGCACTTATGCCTTTAATTTATGTGCAAAAAAATGAACAATTACACTGGAAATTTTATTCTTTATGCCCATCTATTCACTGTCTTTCTGATAATTTCATCTTTGAATGCTCTTGAAATGATGTGGCTGAGTTGAGTTTCATGTCAAAACTCCCACAGGTTTGCATTTGCTTTTCATTGGTTTTGGAGGTGATATGTGTTTTCCATTGTTTTAAGAGGTAATATAACTTGTAATTTTCTATCCTTCTTTATTAGGTACACAAGCTTAGATTTTAAATTGGTACTGGTCATTGAATACGCTTTGAATAAAACAGTTAAAGCTGTTGTGGTTGTTCTCAGTGTATTTTCTCATCTTTAACCTGTGTTCTAATTTACTATAGATTTGACCTTTGATCATGATTCCATTCGTTGCTCTATTTAATGATCTGTCTTTGTAGATAGCAAATTCCCATGTAAATACTATATCAACAATCACTTATTTACTATTTTTTTAAAATATAGCAAATTTCTTGGAAAAGGATATATATACAAAAATATTTTAGCAGCTTGCTATTCATAGCAAAAAATTGGAAACTGAGAGGATGCCCATTAATCATAGCATATGATTATGATGGAATATTATTGTTCTATGGGAAATAATAAACAGAATGCTCTCAGAAAAACCTGGAAAGTTCTTTGTGAACTCAAGTGAAGTGTACATGTACAAAGTAATAATGATATTGTGGCATGATGAGTTATGAATAACTTTGCTATTCACGAAATTTATTGATCCATGACAATTCTGAAGGACTTATGATGAAAAATGCTATTTATACCCAGAGAAAGAACTGATTGTATCTGAATTAAGATAAAAGCATATTTTTTACTTTATTTTTCTTGAGTGTTTTTGGAGGGACTAAGAAGGAGATCTGTTTTCTTTCACAACATGACTTTTATGAAAATGTTTTGTACAACTTACATATGCCTTCTTAATAGGTGTGGGTGGAGAGGAAAAAAACCCAGAACTCAAAGTTTTAAAAACAAATGTAAAAATTATTTTACATGTAACTGGGGAAAATAAAAATATTAAATAAATATTTAAATGTATATATCAGATTTTTTCTTTTTTCTTTCATTCCTCTCACTTTCCTTCTTATTTTAGAGTTTTAGGAGGAAAAATAAGAGAAGGGCTTATATTCATTAATATTCACCACTAAATGTGGCTAGGAATATAGCCCTGTTTAGCATCAGGACATCTGAGTTGAAATCTGGCTTTAGACAGTCCTGAGTTTCTGTGAGAATTGAGTGAGATATTTGTAAAGTACTTGATATCTAGCACATAATAGGCACTTAATAAATGTTTATTTCCCTTTCCTTCTTCCTTACCATTTCTAGAGCCTCTTCTCCTGGAAAAAAAAAAAGTATTTATGATACAAAGATGTAAGGCACTGTGTATACCACAGGACTTTAGCTTGATTGATTCTCATACCTGAGCTAGATTTTGGAATATACTGCTCACCACCCACTTTTGTGGCACCTAATTCACTGAATATCATTATAGGAAATAATTTATGGCTATAGTTAGTTAGTCGGTACAACATATTTAACCTGTCTCCAGAGATACAGTGAAAGTCTATCCACAATGACAGAAACTGCCAGATCTCATGGTTTCTCATAATCTTCAAGAGTCAAGAATCAAGGCTCATGTCCATGACACAATTTGACACTATCAGAGAATTTTGTGTTTCACTCCATTCATAACCAAAATATCTTAATAGCAAAACAATTTTTATGTTTATTCTGCAATAGAATGTCATAGAAGGCAAAATGTTATATTTGAAATTAAAATGACCTGGATTCAAATTTTGCCTCTCATAATTATTGTTTTGACTATAGGAAAAAAAAGTTATGAGCCTCAGTTTCTTTAGCTCTAAAATGGGGTTGGCATAGGAACTAGTATCTTCCTCACAAGGTTATAAGTCTTAAATGAAACAGAGCACTTTTCACATTTCCAAGTGCTTTATAACTGTCTGCTATTATTGTTATTGTCACCCTGTAACCCTGAGAAAAACAGCAGTTAATTGTCTAGTAAATGTGCCCACAGCTGCTAGGGAAGGCTTTATAGGGTACGGCTTGTTTTTAATAATTGCATAAAGTGACTATTAAAACATAACACTGCACATTAAGACTGTTAATTATGTTGCTATAAAATACTGAAGATGAAGTATTCCAAAAATGCCATTCACTTATCTCTGCTAGGACACACAGTCCAAAATTCCAGGGAGAATCCACAGCATTTTTATTTGGCCCTATCACATCACATGACATCACAATCCAGTGAAACTTCAAAGTATACAGTAAAAGTCCAGATAAATCTGTTTGGCTTACTGTGGCTTCATTCCTGAGACGTTTTCCATCCATATCTAAGTCATGCTTTGAGAGGGAGCATGATTTGAAGGAGAAAATACTGGTTTTCGAGTCAGAGGACCTGGCTCTGATATTTAGCAGCTGTGCTAAGGCAAGGTCATTTAACCCAGGCAAGACATTTAACCTTTCTTGGACTCAATTCCCTCTGTCAAATGAGAGTCTCAGACTACATGCTGTGCAGCACTCTCTCAGTTTTCAATCCTGTAACTCTAATTTTCATCTTAGTTAATTTGACATCACAAACACACACACACACACACACACACACACACACACACACACACACACACACACATGCATTTTGCCATATATGATTAATCTTAGATTTAACCTGTCAAAAAGAATATTCATTTTTCACATGCCCTTTTCCCATTCTATGATGGCTTTATTTCAGTGTCTCCCTGTAAATATGCTATTATTCTTTCAAGACTGTTCAAACTTTCTTTATGATTCAGTCAGAAATGAATTCTCCCTCGGCTTTTTAAAATTTATCACTAAGTGTATTAAACAAAGGAAATTATTTTATAATAAATGCATTATGTTTATTTGTTTACATGTCAGATCTTCTCCACTAGATTCTACTTGAAATAAGGGACTTTTTCTTATAAACCTTTGCACTTGGCATAGTGTCATGAACACAACACGTCTCAGTAAATGTTAATTAATTGATGTACCAACAAATGAGATGGGTTTCATTTAGACAATAGCCTATAATTGCTTAAAAAGAAATGTAGACATATCATTTAAGTAGTAATCTTCTTAATGAGAGCCAGAAAATAATTTCTGCTATATTGAGATGATACTCTTTAGAAGAGCAGCAGGGGAGCACTAAAAATTGAGAAACCTTCAGTTTTAGGGACTAAAACTCTAGCATACTAACAGGTTGCTACTATGATATGAACTATTACTAATACCACTACCACTGCTGCTACCTATTAATATAATTACAATTATAACTATTTAACCTTAAAATTGACCTAATGAATTGGAAACCTAAAAACAAAAAAAAAAAAACTACATTTTTATCCCTAAATATTCTCTAGATTTGGTTTCATGATTCCCTTGTCCTTCCTCCAAAATGCTACACAACATTATTTTTAAAAGTAAGGGTGAATTTTTTTTAAGCATTTGATAAAAACTTTACAATACTCCTTGAATTCCCTCATCCCAGTCAGAGACCACATTGTACATACTTGGTGAGGGCAGGGATCAATTTTTTATTTATGTTCACATTTTTCCCCAGCTTCTTATACAGTGTTTAGAATACAGTAAATATTCCATAAGCATACAGTGAATGACTGAGCCACATAGTGAACACAGGATTATGAATCAGTAACAAATTTCAGTATTTTTTTAATCTCAACAAATGAAATCCAATATCAGAGAAATCTCAATGATAAATGAAGTTTGTTCTAAAAACTAAGTGGTCCAAATCTAGTATTAAATACATTTTAAAGAAGGGTTCACTTTGGGCTGCCTCAGCTTTAAAGACTGTTTTTTAAAGATACGATACAATTTGTTTTTGGAGAAAGTGCTCTGACATAATACTGTGTTCCAGGCTTCTATGGCCCACAGCCAACTCCAAGTGCTGTATCTCTAGGTTACCCCTTGAGGGAAAGACTGAAGTGACGTTTGAATTCCGGGAATGATTGGCTCCTTGGACATGGCCACTCCTCATTCCAAAATTAGACATCAGTCATTGATACAGGGGATGCCTCAAAGGTGGCAAAAATAGCCCTGCTGCTGCTGAGGGAATAACCCTAGCAATGTACACAGCAATGTCACTGTGCCCTCTAGATAGATCTAGGTTGGGAAAGCCCTCCAGGACAATCTTCTCATCACACAGTGGACAAAATTAAGACCTGGGGAAGTAAAATAACTGGCCTACTACCACGGAGTTACTAAGAGAGCTGGATTGTGAACTCAGTCCCCTGACTCCAAATTTGGGCTTTTGTTTCACTCTACCACAGTGTCTCCTTCAGCTGGAAAGTATTTATCAAATAAAATGAGACAACTAAAACTTTTCAATCTTGCATTTCATCTGTCCTCAAATCCACACTACCCCCAAACTCTTCAGTCAACTCTTCCAAGGAAGAGTAATAAAATTATATAAAAGTAGGGATGGTGAGGGATGTCGGTAGAACAAATAATGTTAGTACTTAAAGGAATTTTTAATCATCTAATGCAATCTTATCAGAGGAAAAGGAGGCTCAAAGAATGATTGAAATGATTGACCCAAGATTACATGACTAAAAATTACCCTTTGGAACTAGAACCCAGAACTCCTGAGTGATTCTTTGATATTCTTTCCACTATACTACGTTACCCCTCCAGAAGAAAATAAAGATTGAGGGCATGGTAACAAAAACTACTTTTAGAAACGTATTTCTAATAATACTCGGCTAAAGTTAGGTTTGCTTAAAATTGCTGGAAAACATTTTGAAACAAATATTTGAAAGCACTAGAAAGAATTCAATCCCCCAAATATATCAGAAACCATAGAGTATAAGCACATATAAAGGGGAAGTAAACATAATAAAAAGTTTATTTTGTGATTTGGACAAGGGATCAGCTGCCTACATATCACAGTGGGACCTGTTCTTTCTCCATTGGCCTTCAGAATATTTGTAGGAACTTTACCATATTGCTGAAATGTTTCTGACTAGCTCAGTTGGTGGAAGCCTTAATAATGAGGTTAAGGTTAGAGGCTCCAGTACAAAATGAGGTAGGTAATTTCATTCTATTTCCCAACCTACAACCCCAGCCTTCTCAAAAGTGCAGACTGCTTGACCACTACAGCAGCTGGGTGAGAAAATTCAGGTGGATAAGTATAAATCCATTCCCATTACAGAAAAGAAATTCTGAAAGAAGGTGACCTAGAGACAGTGAGTTGGTAGTATAGTCTCTATATACAAAAGAATAAAAAGAATACTAGTTTTTCTGCTCCCACATAGAATTTCCAACACGACTTTCTGACTTCTCCCTCTGCTTTATACTTCTTCAAAATTCACATGTATTTTTGAAACTTTGTCACTTTGATTGAAGCTGGATAAGAAATTGAAAAATTGCTCATGTTTCATGAACTTGAAAAGGACCAGAACTTAACTATACTGTCAAGGAACAAGCAAAATCAGACTAATCTATATTAATGTGCAATTATTATTTCTAAAAAGAAAATCTGAAGGTTTTCCATACTCTTCATTAATCATAAGATAAAATAATAAGGAAATTTAAAATGAAAAACATGTGCCCACAAACTGGGGCAATTCCTCACAAAGCTAGTGAAGTCAGTCTAGAGATTATATACAAGGAAACTGAAGTAATTCTGGTCTCAGATACTTATTAATTGTGTTACTCTGGGCTAATCACTTAATCCTGTTTGCCACAGTTTCTTTATCTATAAAATGAGCTAGAAAAGGAAATGGCAAATCGCTCCAGTATCTTTGCTAAGAAAACCCCAAACAGGGTTATAAAGAATTGAACATAACTAAATCATATAAAAAAGATTGTGTATTAGATAATGCAAGTATTACAAAAGGAAAACTGTAATGTCATCAACATAGAAAATTCCCAATTGAGTAAAATTCCCTCTGCCCTGGTAGGTTTTTCTTTGCTTTAATGTAGAGCCTTAGAGAGTTGTCCAGAAAATCCCCAGTATCATGCCCTCTCTGATATAAGAAGTGTATTGTATAATGCAAATAAATATGACACAAACTGTAATGTGATAAGTATATATAAGAATTTTAAACTTATTCATGTGAAAAATATAAAAAGGGAAGCTAGGTGGGACAGTGGATAGAGTGCTAGACCAAAAAGTGCTCATTTTCCTGAGTTCAATTCTGGTCTCAGATACTTATTAATTGTGTTACTCTGGGCTAATCACTTAACCCTGTTTGCCACAGTTTCTTTATCTATAAAATGAGCTAGAAAAGGAAATGGCAAATCGCTCCAGTATCTTTGCTAAGAAAACCCCAAACAAGATTATAAAGAATTGAACATAACTAAATCATACAAAAAAGACATTGTTTTTAACAGGAGATATGTAAAGAAGGTTGCAAGTGAGGGTCTTGAAGGAAGAAAACTCAGACTGAGTGTGGGATAAGCCTAGAAAGCCTTAAATTAGATCCACATGTGGAAGACTTTAAATGTCAGGATAATGTGTTTGAAATATATTTGGTAGGTAAAAGAGAGCCAAGGAAGGATTTTATTTTGAGCTATGGTGGTACATGTACACAAAAGAAGTTACTCTGTATTAGGCACTAGAAACAAGGAGATAAAATATGACATAGTCCCTATTTTTATTATATTTCCATTCTAGTGTATTATGTTAGAAGCAAATAAAAAGGGGTTAGGTATAGAAGCAAATCATTGCCCTAAATAGATGCTGATTGAATGTTCAACAAGAAACCCCATAGTTGACACTGGTGCAGTGTGTTAGATAACAAAAAGAACTGTCAAACATACCATTGAATTTTTCACACTCTGAAGCAGACGCTCATGCTGCTCCGCTATAGCCAGGGCAGCAGAGTGTACTTTCTGATAGATTGCTTCTCCATCTCTTGTTTGAAAGATAAAAAGTCCTTCCCCAGTATCACACATCCTGTCAAAACAAAACACAGAAATTGCCTGAGATTCAAGTTACTAGAACAATTAATCAAGAAGGTCTTTAATACAATTCAAAGTAAAGCACCATAAATTTATTAATTGCTTATCACATGTAAAGTATTTGTTAATCACTGGGTGGGAGTAGAAATTTAAGTAAAAATGAACTCTTATGGAACTTATATTTTAATGGAGATTGCTAGTGGAGCAATGTGTCAAGCATTAGATTTGAAGTGAGGAAGACTTGAGTTCAAATTTAATTCAGATAGAGCCAAAAATTATGTGGGCAGTTAGTTATTTGTCATGAAAATAAACAGTGAGGCTCATGTTCTTTGGTTTCTTTGTTAGAGTCCAGCAAACAGGAAAGTAAAAACATATTTATATGGGAGGAATTCACAGGAGAGATTTAGTAAATATGCAGTTTTATAGGATGTCCAAGATCCCATAAAAATGAAGGTTTTGTGGTTCTGTTATTCCATTTAGGCAAATATCAAATTATTTCCAGTATTAAGTACACTCTCATGATATGAAGACCCTGACTTTGCCTCTATAGACAGCTAAAGAAGTAATTAATTGAAGAAATAGACAAATTTTGTTGAATTAGTTTGCTAACTATGTCAGTACCTTGTATTCAGAATACAAAATGGGAATATTTGCTCCATCAATGCAGATTTCAACCTAGCCACACATCATCACCTTAACTGATTGGTGTCCATGTTTTCCTAGGCAACAGATTTTCCACAAAGTGCCAATGTGTAAAGACCTTTTTTTCCCTTTCCAATTCTGTGGATTCCAATACAAAATTTCTTCAAGGAAGCATGCTCCTTTGGAATCCAATGTTAAGCATGAATAGAAATATCACTTCCATACAGAACCATTAAAAGAAAAATGCAAATTTTCATGGAGAGAATGATGCATAATTAAGAGGAAGTCAATTAGGTCCATTTCAATCATATTTTATATAATCAAAAAAGACATAGATGATTGATTATTCAATTTGCTTGCTAGCTCAATAGCTTATATTTATTTAGCATTTTCCTTTAAAAAGCTTTTCATACAATTTATTTGATCTGATCCTCAAAATACAAAAGATTGTATCTCCATTTCACCAAAAAGAAAATTGACACACAGAGAAGATGGGTGAAGTTAAATTCCAAACTCTTTATCTAGAGATCTCCAGACTCTAGGGATACATCTTTCCTCAGATAACCTCAATTGCCTAGTATCATAATAATTTGTACATAAATGAAGAGACAACTTGTTAACTTAGGACACATAGAGCATAAGATATTCTTAATGATTTAATTCTAGAAAACAGTTGTCTACCCTATTCTCATTTATAAGATCCCTCTACTTTAGGATCATTGTTTTATTTATTTGTTTGTTAAGTCTACCCACTGGTTATCTCTAGAATAACAAAAGAACTCTTCATTGAAAAACATAAAAGGCTGACATCTGCTAGTTTTCTCTAGTCCTTTTTCTTTTCTTTTTTCTCTGTTATTATTTTTTATTAAAGCTTTTTTTTTTCTTTTTAGTTTTAAAATGGGTGCATGGATAATTTTTAGCATTCATCCCTATAAAACCTTGTGTTGCAAATTTTCTCTCTCCATTCTTCTCACTCCCTTCCCTACAGAGCAAGCAATCCAATATACGCTAAATATGTGTAACTCCTTTATACATATTTCCATTATTATCTTGCTGTACAAGAAAAGCCAAGCAAAAAGGAAATAATGAGAAAAAACAAAATGCATGTAAACAACAATAAAAAGAGTAAAAAGAATATGTTTGATCCACACTTAGTTTCCACAGTCTTCACTCTGGAAAAGCCAGATGGCTTTCTTCATCATAACCTGAATGTCCTGAATCATCTCATTGTTGAAAAGAGCCATATTCTTCAAAATTGCTCATCATATAATCTTGCTATTTTCATGTACTATGATCTCCTGGTTTTGCTCGTTTCACTTAGCATCAGTTCATGTAAGTCTTTCCTGGCCTTTCTGAAATCATCTTGCTGATGATCATTTCTTATAGAACAATAATATTTCATAACATTCATATGCCATAAGTTATTCAGCCACTCTCCAATTGATGGGCATCCACTAAGTTTCCAGTTTTTTGCCACTACAAAAAGGGCTGCCACAAACATTTTTGCACATGTGGGTCCCTTTCCTTCCTTTAAGATCTCTTTGGGATATAAGTCCAGTAGAAACACTGCTGGATCAAAGGGTATGTGCAGTCTGGTAACTTTTTGAGCATAGTTCCAAATTGCTTTCCAGAATGGTTGGATCCATTCACAATCCCACCAACAATGTATCAGTGTCCCAATTTTCCCACATTCCTTGCAACATTCATCATTATGTCTTCCTGTCATCTTAGCCAATCTGTGAGGTGTGTAGTGGTATCTCAGATTGTCTTAATTTGCATTTCTTTGATCAATACTGAGTTAGAGCACCTTTTTATATGACTAGAAATGATTTCAATTTCTTCATCTGAAAATTGTCTGTTCATATCCTTTGGTCATTTATCAATTGGAGAATGACTTGAATTCTTATAAATTTGGGTCAATTCTCTAAATATTTTAGAAATGAGGCCTTTATCAGAACCTTTGAGTATAATTTTCCCAGTTTATTGCTTTTCTTCTAATCTGCATTGGTTTTGTTTGTGCAAAAACTTATTTACTTAATATAACCAAAATTATCCATTTTATATTCAATAATGTATTCCAGTTCTTCTTTGGCCACAAATTCCTTCTTTCTCCATAGATCTAAGAGGTAAAAACATCCTTTGTTTTTTCAAATTTGCTTAAAATATCACTCTTAATGTCCAAATCATGAACCCATTTGACCTTATCTTGGTATATGGTATTAAGTGTGGGTCAATACCTAGTTTCTGCCATATCAATTTTCAATTTCCCCAGTAGTTTTTGTCAAATAGTGAGTTCTTATCCCAAAATCTAGGGTCTTTGGGTTTGTCAAACACTAGATTACTATAGTCATTGACTATTTTGTCATATTCCACTGATAGAGTACTCTACTTCTTAGCCAGTACCAAATGGTTTTGTGACCGCTGCTTAATAATGTAGTTTTATGTTTGGTATAGCTAAGCCACCTTCATTTGCATTTTTTCATTAATTTTCTTGAAATTCTTTCTAATGCTTTTTCTTAAAGATTATTCTGCCGTCTTCCTACATTTGTGTTCTTTTTATTCCTCAGTCCCAAATATGTATTCTACAATCTAGTGAGATTGGCCTCCTTGCTATTTTTCAGACAAGACATTCCATAGTCCTACTAAATTCATTTTTATTGACTCTCCTCCCTGCCTGAAATTTCCTTCCTCATCACTTCCACCTGCAGGCTTCCTTCAAATTTGAGTTAAAATTCCACCTTCTTCAAAAAGGTTTTTCTGGTCTTCCTTAATTCTAGCACCTTTCTTATAACATTATTTCCAGTTTATTTTACATAGATCTTACTTCTGCATAATTATTTGCAATATAATTATGCTATCTTACCCATTAGATTGCAAAACCCCCATGGCAGAAGATGTCTTTCTTTTCTTTGCATCACTAGCACTTAGTACAGTGGCTGATATGAGCAATTTTGACTTAAATGTTTTTTGATATGACATGTTTTGAAATAAGTTTTTTTAAATGCATTAATAAATACAACAGAATTTAATCAAATTTTTATTTAATTCAATTGGCAAAGGTAGGATGAGAGTGAAACATGGATCAATCTCTAGGCAAGTTATTTGTTCTTCCTTGAGACTTCATTTCTTCATCTATTTTTTTAAAAAGGCTCAGAAAAGAGGATATTAGAGTGGATAGAAAGTTTTCACTTTTCTAGGGAACAATCGTGTTTTTACAATATTTCAATGGATCCAAGACTGAACTGTGTCAGCCCTTTTCTTCACTCCTATTTCCAATCAATTATTAATTCTTGTAATCTCTCTTCACCAAATATCATGCATCTATCCTCTTCTTTCCACTTGAGTTACTAACAAGCAGTTTCTTCCAATCAAGAAGGAACTGGACTAGTTAAAGATCTTAGCTTAAAAAGACTGAGGTCTCCCATTGAATCCAGGACCATTTGGAGTTCTTCTGATTCATGTCTGGCCACTGGACCTAGATAGCTCTGGAAGAGAAAGTGATGCTGGTGATCTTGTACAGTCTTCCCTGACTGGAATCCAATTCACTTGCATCTTATGACATCATCTCCTTGATGTCATGATGATGCTTGAGAATGAAGGACAAACAAGAACAATTATAAAAGATGAAGAACTAGATGGGCTATGTGATTCCTCAAATGCATTTCTACTCATCAAATCCCATGTTCTTACTACCCTAAATCCTACAAATGGTCTATTGCTTTTTCATCCCCTACCCAGTAATGTCCATTTCTCATGTTCAGAGAGATTATAAATCAAAAGTATGGTGTTCCTAACATATCTCTAAGTCACACTTATAAAGATATGCTCTTAAGGGAAAATCCACATATATTCCCTTTTACAGTGTGTGGGGTTTTTGTTGTTGTTGTTGTTTGTTTTGTTTTTTGTTTTTTGTTTGTTTGTTTATTTGTTTGTTTGGTTTTGGTTTTTTTGTTTGTTTTTTTTTTGTCCTTTCTTTCCCTTTACATAGGGCTTTCATCTTGGAATTTTTTCAAGATTGAAATGGAATACCCCTAGTCCCCAAAATTGTGTTCTTGTAGACTCCTCCTTAATACAAACATGTAAAAAAGACAACCAGAGAAAACAAAACAAGGGTTCTGAGACAATCTTCTCATGGTTTAATTTACATGACACCAATCCATCCTGATATTTCTAAGAAACAGGGACTTTGTGCCAGTATGTTTATTTTTACATTTTGTATGTGCATGAATGCCTTTATATGAATGCTGTCCAGATTATTAATACTATATTTAATTAACATATTTAGTAATATTTAGTATTTTATTGATATATTCATTAATATTTAATTAACATTATATTAAACTGTACTACCCAGAACTAAAAAATAATACTATCTAAGTATATATAGTAAGACTAAGAAGAATTCGAAGAGGTTTTGTAAAGGTCAATGTTGTAAAATTACCCATGCATATGTTTTGTAAATAAAAAGCTTTAATTAAAGAAATAGAAAAACAATTTAGAAAACTATTCCTTCCTTAGTCCTTATTCCTATATTAATGTAGTTTAAGATCACATTATTAATTGATTTATAACCTCCTATATTAGATACATCTGATTTCTAGTATTTTCTTTGTTTCTCTCAATGCAAACTTGAATGGTCCTTGAGAAAGTTTTTCTACCTTCCCCCCAAAAAATTTACTTTGCCACCATGAACTCAGACCAAGAAAAGACTTAGATGATAACACAAGTTAAGTTTTGTATTGTTTTGTTTTTGTTTTTGTTTTAGAGCACTGAAGATTATGTTAGTGATAGAAAAGTCAGGGACATTGGTGGATAATAAGATTGGAGGATAATTGTACATGTGGTATTACATTCTGACTCTCTTCTAGCACCAAACAATACTTAGTGTATATAGAGCATTTGCTTTTTTGTTGATTGTAGGATAACACTTTGTTCCAAATTCACCAAAAACAAAATTACCTTTCTTTTCAAATGAAAGCTTCAACAGCAATTAAGTTTATTAAATGAAGTGCTCTCAGCACTGATGATTTCTTTTTAAAGAATGTTTCAATTTATATGTTCCCCAAAATACCTTTTCATGCAGCTTTCTTGCATCCCATTTAATGACTGCTGCTTCTTAAATATGTGTATTTTATTCTTTTCCTCAGATTCTTGACCTATCTGATCATTTCATTTAAAAGACAACACTAAGAACAACTATGTATGTCTGAGGTGTTGGATGTGTGTCTCTCTAGCAAAGAAATAAGGTGCATTCATGTAAATTAATTATTCTACAGAGTGTGCCAAATGCCACCCGGAGTCTGCTCTCTCTAGCTTAGGAGGTAGCAATTCCTCCTTTTTCCCTTCTCCTCCCACTACAGAGATAGAAATTTAATTCCACTAGCAAGTAAGAGATATCTTGACAAGAAGACATGCTAGCTAATCCAGTAATCAGTTATCAAATTTATAAAAAAGATTTGAACTGGACATCCCTTGTGAAACAATCATTTTCTCTATTATACAATCTTGTATAATGATAACCATTTCACACGGGCTGCTGTTGCTATTCTAGTTATATTTTGGGGAAGATCTTTCCATATAAAATGATAAAAATGTCCTGGGTCACAGTCTATTTTCTGTTATAGATATTCAGGCAAGACAATTTTGCTTCTCTGGCTTTTTAGGAATTAACAACAAAAGAAAGCAAACAAAAATTATTTTAAAATAAATAATAAAAAAATTAGAGATACCCCCCACTCTTTCCTGCCTCTACAGGCTAGATAGTTTTTGGAAAATTAATTACACTTTTCAACTTCAGAAGCAATGGGCAGAAATTAATTGGGTAAGTGCAATTTTATATGAAGAAAGATCTATTTTAAGGGAAGAACTGGAGGAAAGTTCAAAATTAATATGAAAACCTAGAGGGGTAGTTTGAAATCCTTCATGTGTGTCCTAATCCATACAGAATGACTATCTCAATCATCTTGGCTTAAATAGAAGTTTACTCCTACATTATATTTCAACTTTCATGTTAATTTTCACTCTTGTCATTCAAAATCCTTTCTATATAGAATGTTCAGGCTGAAATGATTTTTGGAATCTTTAAATCCAAACATTTTATTTTATAATACATTATTTTAGACCCAGAGAGTTGGTATGGCTTGCTCAGGGTCACATAATTAGCAGATGACAGAGCTGGGGCTCAAACTCAATGTTCCTGAAACTAAGCACAGTATTCCTTCTATTAACCCATATAAGGTTGCTTTGTTTTCTCTGTGTTGGAACATTAGAAATTAATAAGCAATAAATCTAGATGGCAATAAGTTTCGCATACAAAACCACTGACACAAAAACAACAAAATTATTCATCATTGTATAAATCATATGGCTAATATCCAAATCACCACACTCCCCATGTGCATCTCCATGAATTCAGCCAACAATATGGCAACAAAGAAGCATTCAACAAAATAAAGTTATGTGGAGTTATGTATAGAAATAGAAGGATAATAATAGCTCACATTTAATCATAAACCCATAAGTTACAGGAAAGCTATGCTTTTTATCCAGGACATATTGACCAATCCACATTTTGATGGAAAATAGTAGAAAGTGGGCAACATAACACTCCAGGTTGTTAAATTCAACAAAATAACTAGAAATACACGATCAGGTGATTAGAAACTATACACCATAAATTTGCCTTCATTAATTGAAATGATAAATTCCCACACAACAACTTCTTGAGAATTTAGGAAATAAAGTACATTAAAATCAGAATACCATTGCAAGCAGAACTGTCACCCAAAAGCTTCTGGAAAGAAAATCAATCCATAAAAAATTAAGAATGTTTTAAAAAATATATAAGGATATCTGTATATTGAATACTTATAATGAATAAACTACATAAGAGTACAAAACTTTCAAAATATAGAGACCTAGAAGGAGAAAGCAAAGTCATTTATGAGCAAACTAAGACATATCTATCATCCTATCTGCTACTAGAGTTGTCCTAAATATGTTTTTAATGAGCCTATCAAAGAAAAGCTTACTCTAGTACTTTTACTCAATTACCATAAATAGCGAATTTATTAGCTTGTATAATAGCCTGGAGAGCATTAAATATATTTAAAAAATAGCAGGATAGTGATTTTTCCTGAGGATATTTCTAGAGGGAATTAGTTTTAATTTATTAATGTATTAATTTAAAAATTAATTGAGAGTGAGATGATTATAATAATAGTAACAAGACAGTATAATAATAGTAATAATAATGGTAAAATTCCCATTAAGATATGGAATAAAAATAGTATTCCCATTTAACAGATGACAAAATCAGGGTTCAGAAAGTTATTAGCATAATACTGGGCAAGTCAGTTAATGTCTTTATGTCTGCATTTCCTAAATTTATTGATCCTGTGATGACAGGGGAATCATTCACATTCAAACAACTTTAAGTGAGAAGGATAGTCTTCTGACTACAAGTTAAGAGATTTTATTTTTTGCTTTTTTTTTTTTTTTTGATTACCATTTCTATATTGTCTCATCTATTGACACAAATATATGATTTTGATGGAATGGGATTAACCATTCATATCAAACTCCAACTCCAAGGATTGTTAAATTGTGTTAGAAATGTGTCTAAAGAACCCACTAATAGTACTTAAGAATTATCCATACTTTGAAAGGAATTCATAGAATCAAGCAAAAATCTGTTTTAAATATTTCTGAAACTCATCATTGGATGGCAGACATGCTGGAACATTGCTTATGGCTTTGTGAACTGTGGATTAACCTTTCTGGAAAACAATTTTTAATCATAGAAGAAAGGTTACTAATTTTTTATAACCTTTAACCCAGAGTTTTTACTCTGGGTTACACTACTTCAATTACACTACTTCAAGGTGGTACAAGGAAAAAATCCACATATCAAAATATTCATGTCAGCATTACTCATGATATCAAAAGATAGAAATATATGTGACAACTAGGGATTGGCTGAACAAACAATAGTATATGAATTCAACAAACTATTACTGTGTTATAAGGAATGATGAATACAATAACTCATAAAAACACAGGTAGACAACATAGTGAATTAAAGAAATAGTATCAAACTCATATAGAAATAGGGGCCAAAAAGCTATATTTAAAGATCCGTAGGGGATACACATTGACTTAGAAAACCATATGCCAATATTATCTTTGTTCTATTGCATTTTTATTTGTTTTGTTAAATGTTTCCCAATTACACTTTAATGTGGTATATCTGGCTGCTTTCAGGATTATTGCAGATCCATACTTAACACCTCTAAATTAGAGTGAACAAAGCAAAGGCAAAAGAATACACACAATATTACAACAAGGTAAAGATAGTCAACTTGAAGATGCAACAAAACACTGGCTAAAACACATTATTTATGTTCATTATTATATTATGCCATTAACATTTCAGGACACATCCTTTCTTTTTTCTTAATCAATAAACTAACTACTTTGGGAGAAACACACATTATTAGCACTGTTTTGTTTTGTTTTGTTTGTTTGTGGTGTGGTGTGTGTGTGTGTGTGTAGTTGTGTGTGTGTTGTGTGTTGTTGGGAAGAGATTGAGATGAGCCTATTATGTCAAAATAAAATATATCCTTGCATTAAAATATAATAATAAACTTCCTAGAGAGTTTTAACTGCCTACAATCATCTGTATAGATGAGAAGAAAATTACATAGTTGAAATGGAACTTCCTTATTTTGATCACTTTCCTGGGAACAGCCAAGGAAGCAAATGCCTACATTAATAAAGCAAAGGAGAAATGAAACCTTCATGCTTGGAAGAGCTTGAATGATCTTATTATCCTAAGCTTCTTGATGATAACTATAAAATACATCATTGTTTGATGTTCAGGCAAAGTGTAAAATAATGATACTGTTACCTAGAGAATAAGCAACTCTTTCTGGGAGATTTGGTAGTGGGTACTCAATTCAGTGCTCATTCAATGCTTACTAAATGAATAAATGAATGAGATTCAAATAATCGATCTATTCCTCTCACTCAATTTCCAGCCTTAAATTTACATTGGAACAGACTAAGCTGATTTCTTGAATAATAATATAAAAATTATTCAAATTAAATATAAATAAAGATAAGATGACACAGTAGAGAGCTGGCTTTGGAATCATAATCTAGAGTAAAATTCTTCTTCTAACTAACACCAGCTATGTGACAATGGACAAGACATTTGATATTTCATTACTATAAGTAATTCTTTAAAAATGTAAATTATAAGTGATTTACTAGTAGGTATTGGTAAGGGAATTTTCCACACAAATCTTGGTAAAGTCAAAGGTCTAGGCAAGAAAAAAAAAGTAATCTATCACCAGACATTAAAAAAAAAAAAAAAACTTTACCATGTGTAATGCAGTATAATTCTATACTTTATAATTTAACATGGGCCACTCTTCATACATCCTGTATATTATATCCTGTATCTATAAAATAAAAATATGTGTATATATATATATATATATATATATATATATATATATATCCTGTATATACTGTATATTTGTAGCATCAATACAGTAATTACATTTCAAAGCTTTAAATATATTAGACAAAACAATCTAACTTCCTCATTTTTAGGTGAAGAGTAGAAAAATTATTTGCCAAAATTCTATTTGTTTAATATTATTCTAAGATCCAGTATCCTTTCCTATTAATTAAAATAAATTTAAAAGAATATGAAAAATACTAATATTTACAAGAGCTGACAAACAGCAGAGTCTAAATAAACCTCTGGAAATAATAACTCTGACTTTAAACATGATAGACATTAAGGGGAGACAATGTCAAGAGAGGAAGTAAAGAGCAGTAGATACCTGGATAATCATTTTGGGCTGAACTAGATAGATACCTGCTCTAATCTAACATTCTTCCTTAATGGGATCACAATATCTGGGCCAGGGTATAGGGTGGAGTTTATCTAACTTAACCTTCTCATATTATGATGAGGAAAATGAGATCTATAAAAAGCTTGCCCGAGGTTACATAAGCAATAAATAGCAGAATCAAGGTATCTTTGTCCAAAGTTCTCTTTCTACTTTGACATTTGACATTTCATATTTTATTACACAAATTAATAAATAATGTGTATTTAATATGATCAATATATATGAATCTTATTTCAACAAATAATTTAATGAAATAGTGAGTTAATTTTAAGTGATATTAAATAATGTTCATTAATTTAAAGGGAATATTCACCTTAATAGATATTATGTTTATCACAAAACTTACATTTTTGCATAAAAGACATAAAATTTTATATATCAAGTAACATTCTACCTCTTAGTTCCAACCATTTTCTCTGGTTGTCTCTCCCTGACTTCTATTAAGTCTCAAATAAAATCACATCTTTTATTGGATGCCTTCCCTAAACACTCTTAATTCTAAGATCTTCCCTCTGTTAATTATTTCATATTTTTCTTTTATGTGGCTAATGTTGGATATATTGCTTGCATGTTATTTCCCCCTTAGATTGTAAGCTCCTTAAGGACAGGAATTGTCTTTTCCTTTTTTATAATCCCAGCACTTAGTGTGGTGCCTGTGACATGAAATGTACTTAATGTTAAATGACTGACTGATATTCTAAAATTCTTTGACATTCTGTGACCTATGTTCTAAACTCTATAAAAGTTCTAACATTCTAATTTCTATATTCTTGGACCTCTTCCAAATATGCTGGTCTATGATTCCATGATTCTCCAATAAATCCAGACAAAAATCAAACCAAACAAATAAAATAATTAATAAATAACAAATTCCCTAAGGTTAATAAGAATGCTCATTTTTACTGAAAAATGTGTTCAATGCCTGCATATGTTGTTTATCATTAATTGATAAGGCATTTCAGAATCTGAAGACAAAGTTATAGCAAGTACAATATCCAGATTCTTATTTATATACAATATATTCACCCACAAATATAATAGATGAGTATTGAATCACAATGAAAACTATTTACTGAATATTGATGTTTTATATTATTCTAATTCAGTGACTTTTATATTCTTAAAAATTATTTACACATTGATGATTTCAACTTTATACAGCTGAAAACAAAATTATAATAAAATGCTCACTGATTATATAACTCTTAGCAGGACATAAATCTTGGAGCCTCAGTTTTGTTATATTTAAAATGAATAAGACATTTCTCATATAGCATTTAAGGATATAATGAGAAGAATTCAATGAAAAATAAATTGCTAAAGAAATAAGAATTTCTCCTTTCCAAGTTCACAGATATCCTTTTGCAATTCATGAATTATCTTTGGAGCTGGATAAAGATCTATGGACAAATGAAGTGAGTCTGAAGCCAAAATAGAGCCCATCAAAAATTCTTAAACTCACCTTCCTGCTTCAAATGTGAACCAAGTTGGATCTCGTCCATATCGTCGGAGGGCACTTAATGGCCAAGAGATGAGCTTGACTCTGGGATTCTGGATGTCCCAAAGACAGATATGCTCATATGTTATCTGCAAGGTACATTCCCCATGTACATCTAAGTTAGGAGATGGCATCAAATACACATTGAATCTCTCTGGGAGAAAAACAAAATGTTAGTCTAAAGTCCCTAGGAATTAAATATTGATGATACTGTAGGAATTTTGAGGCATTCAAAACAATTATAATACATTTCTCCCTATGTCATAGAAGATTACTAAAAGAAGGCAAATCCATCCTACATAGAAATTTTTTAATGCAATCTTCCTTTTTGATTAATACATGAATGATGCATGAATAGAGCCTGCCTGTTAAAATATAAGTTACACTATTTACATAACTAAAATTCAACTTTTTGTAAAGAAAAAAGTATACATTTGCAAACTTAACAAAAAAAAAGATATATGTCAGTAAAAGATAAAATCATTAAAAACCATTAAAAATTACAATTGTGAATTTGTACTGGCAAATGGAAGTCAATTATACCTTCAGCTTTGTGTTCACAATAGATGCAGGTGCACAGTAATTGCTCGTATGTCTTAATTATATCAATGCTGTATTGATCAACTTATAATTATCATAACTCCATGAATAAAACAGCAACCAAAATTATTTTTAAAATAGTTCGACCAAATGCCATGCACACAATAGAGCTCCAGGGTGTCTGAAAAGCTTCCAAATTAATTAATGGCACCACATTTACTGATAGGTTTCCTTTGACAATTTTCTGAGAAGAGACTTTTCTTTATTTGATTTATAAAAAAAATATTAAATTATCAAAATTATTTTGAATCATTTAACTTCATGATAAATTATCCTAACACTCATTTCCTACAGTTAAATTATCTTCCCCATCCAATATAATTATAGTTTCTACTAAATTACAAAGAAATCTCCATTATTCTCACCATTATATAGTTGATACAAGTAAACACAAAAAAATATAGCCATAACAGGTTTTCATCTGGCTTGTTCAGCATTGAATACATCCAATCCAAAATGATAATTTAAAGCTATCTGATATTAATAAAAGGTTAATTGATTTTGATATGGCAATCACAATGAAGACTCACAATTACATAAGACTTTGCAGTTTGAAAGATAAAGTAAATATATTACTTCATCTGAACTTCATAGTAATTATGTCAGAGAGCTACCAAGCTACCTCTGTTAAAAGTGGAGGTTCAAAAAAAGTGAACTGTTCAAAATCATATAGCAAGCAGTATCCCAGTTCCAACAATTATTAGCAATGTAACGAATCAGGAGAAAAATAGTATTATTTTAAAGAGAACTGGATTTGCACGAAAGACATTTGGATTCTAGTCTGAGCTATACCACCAATTATTTGTCCCTGGGTAATTTATCTCACATATTTTTGCGCTTCCTTGTCATCAACTATATATTTATTTTATTTAAAAATAAAATAAGCATTTTATTATTTCTAGAATGTTACCAAAATTTAGCTGAGGTACTTCTATAATGAATTTTTGGGTTTCTGGGGATATTAGTTGGAAACTTTCAAAATATTCATAAATTTATATTTCTTTTACATACCATTCTGCTCTCTTTCTACACCAGTGGCCAACAAGTCAGGTTCTCCAAGGCTGATGTCATTAATACGAGTTCCCAAGCATTCCATCTGCAGCACTTTACACCACTCATCTGCCTCAAGCTCTGTATAAATGCCCAGAAAATCTGCATGTAGGTACATGGCACACTTACATGGCAAAAATCAATAACCCCACAGTTTATGGAAACTGTTACATTAGACACACCTGAGTCACAAGCAAAGGTCTTGGAGGTATCATCGTTGAAATAAATCCCAATAGCATGTTTCTTTGTGCTTTTGGGCAATCGTAACACATTCTTAACATTATTAAGTTCTGTGACCTGAAAAAAAAAATAGAAATTTTAGTTACACTTCCTGAATTAAACTATACAAAAGCAGAGAGCAAAGAAGGAACTCAATCTTTTTTATTGTATGTAACAAAAATGCCTGCTATTTGTAGAGTGCTTTGAGGTTTACCAAATGTTTTCCTTACCACATTCACATGAATGGTAGGCATGAGTATTTATTATTGTTATTGTTATTATTATTATCATTAATTTCCTGAAATCACTTATTGAGTGACTGTCAGAGGTAGGTTTCAAACCCAGATTTCTTGTGATACCCTGGTCCGACATTCTTTCTTCTATACAACAATGAGTCTCCAAATGAAAGCAACTCAACAGGAGCTATTACTTTTAAATCTCTAACTTGTTTGGTTCTGATTAAAGGCTAGCATTAGAGGTGGTAGGAAAGATTTGGGCAATTCCTTACTTTTAATTATAAAGACATTCAAGATTTCTCACAATCATACTATAATAGCAAAAGAATTGGGCAGGAATTGAGTGGACTTGAATTTAATACCCATTTTATCAGTACCTTATTATGCGATTTAGAGATAATCCCTTCCCATTCCTTGGTCACAGGTTCCTTTTCTCAAATAGATAAATTTCCTTCCAATGTTAATTGTTTATGGGACTATTTCAAATTAAGGAAAAAGTATTTATTAAACACTTACTCTGTACCAAAAACTTTTTTTTGCTACAGAAGAAAAACCTGAAAGGATTTCATAGTTTTCCTAGCTTATTTTTATAGAAACTTGCATAGCCCAGTTTCCAAAGCATGAACTTTTACTTGCTCCAGTTTTTTAAAGTTTTTTTTTTCCTCTGCTTATGTTATCCTTGATACAATAGGTTGACTTTCACCATTATGCTTTATCAAAGTTCTCCTTCAAATATTTTAAATATTATTATTATACAATAGTCCATATAAGGCTGAAATAAAATGATTTTGCAACATATGATCTCTCCCATTTAGGGTAAAAAGGGAGAAAGAAAGTCATATATCATTGCCTAAAATACAGGGAGAGCTGAATGAGTCAGAATCCAATTATGTGCTTTGTAAATTAATCCCAATGCCAACCAATTACATTCATCATACAGCACCACACATTTACATAAACAACTTTGAAACTAAAATAATCTACAAAGTTTTGAATTTTTATGATTCTGAGAGCTTTGATTTATTAAACTCAGTTCTATTCAATACACATTTATTAAATGCCTGAGAGGTTCCAGTTGATGCCCTCCATTCCCAATCTCAAAATAACTAAAAAACAAACAACCCTTATTGTTTGCCGATATTATCCTGTACTTTAAAGACTTGCCTTAGAAGATCCCCTCTCCAAGTTCTAATCCAAGATTCCTAATTATGTATGTGTGTGTATTTGTGTATATGTGTGCATGTGTTTTAGTCATGATTCTCTTTGGCAATCTGGTAAAGACTACAGATTCCTTCTCAGAAAAAAAAGTTTTTAAATAAATAAAATAAGTAGGATTACAAAGAAGACCAATTACATTAGGATACAAGTTTCCAATTTTTTTGTAGTTCATATTTTGTCAGTAGAATCTGACAATTAGTCCATAACCCTGTAATACAATCAGTTGTTTCCGATCTAATTTTCTTCAAGTAACTGAACATGTTCAGCAATATAACTGATCTTGTCTTCCCACCTTGAGAATATAATAGTTATAAGTTTCTTCATATTATAATCTATTAATGATGTGATTAAGATGACAAATAAAGAGAACAACCCAATAATAGTGACTTTTGGTAACATAATGGGGAAAGGAATAATGTATGCTATCTTTTGAAGACAGTGTTATAGTGTCAGGCACTGATTATAGCAGTGGAAATCTGTGAAGAGCACACAACAATGGACAAAGAAACAAAGAGCTGTTAACATAAGCTATGCTACCATGCCATTGCAATCCTAGAAGTAAAAGCACATAGAAGAATATAACCCAATGGAACACTAAGCAGGACAGTAAAAATCTGTCCTGGACCCACACAACAGTTTTCCACAAGTACAACAGGCAGGACTAATGAGTTGCTGTAGATCTTCATCTCATTTTACACAACACTTTTATTTCAGTCAGCCAAAAAATATTTTTTATATCCATTTTACAGTGGAAAATGCTTCACACCTTCAAGGATAACTTTTCAAAATAATTTTTAAACAGTTTTAAAACAATTATAATAATTATAACATTTTCAGTAGATCAAGAAATTTTGATTTTACATACTTTATTGATAATATTTCCATCTGACATGACATACTGGGGTGGGGGAATGATAAATCAATTTTAAAGTGATATTAATCATTTTATTATAGAAATAATTTCATAGGAAAATATGTTAAATTTAGCATAATAATAACACCAACTTTAAAAAATTTACATTATTTAATTTTGTCATGTTATCTAGCAAATAAATCACTTTATATAAATATTTCCGTAGGATCCTTACATTTTGTCACATTTCTTACAGAACAGTATTATATTATTCTAACTCAATCCATCCAATATAACAAACATCCATTAAATACCTATGATGTGGAAGGATCAGTGTTAGAACCCAATGATATAAACAAGGTGAAAACAATTTGCCCACAAGAAATTTACATTGCATTAAAGGAACAGATCATGTCAAAAGAGAAGTAATTGAATATTTTGAGAAGTAGGGCACAATTTATTGTCATCAATTTAATTATAAATGTACATAACTGCACAAAAGGGCTATTTCTGCTTTTTAATTAGAAATAATGCCATCATGAACAAGGTTGTAGACATAAGATTTTTGTTCCTTTCTAAAATAATTCTAATCATGGAATCATAAAGTACATGATTATCTTGTAACCCTGATGGCATGTTGTGAGCTTGTGCTCCAAAAAGTTTATACATCTTAATAGCTCTATTTTTTTGGTAGAAAACAAGGAACATTTTAAGTTTCTCTTTAGTTTCTATTCATGACATCTTCATATCCCAACTTAACCCTAAATCTTTCATATCAATCATTCAATAAATATTTATTTATGCTACCATATGATAGGCCTTATGCTAAGTGCTAGGGACACAAAAAGAGGCAAGAGAGTCCCTGCACTCAAGGAGTTCACAATCTAATGGGGAAGACAAACAAATATATATACAGAACAAATAGCACATGATTTTTAAAAAATTTATTCTGAACATAACAAAGCATTTCCATAATATAGTAGAAAAGAAAAAATAGTATTACACATGAAATTGCAACTTTATTATGCACAACTAAAAAAAAAAACTGGTATTAAGAGGGGTGGGTGAAGACTTCTGATTTTAATTGGGACTTAAGTGAAACCAGGGAGGTCTGGAAGCAGAGTAGATAAAGCATTCTAGGTATAGGGGACAGCTAGAGAAAAAACCTGCAACTAAGAGTCATGTGGTTTTCCATATCTGAAGAAAGGGATTCATTAGTTACAAAAAACAAAAAAGCAATTGAACTCCACCATGAGGTTCTCTCTTTTTTCCCCCTTCTTCCAGTCAACATAAAAGCTAAGTCTAATCCTTCTCTTCATGACCTCATTTGGGCTTTTCTTGGCAAAGATAGTAGGGTAGTTTGCCATTTTCTTCTTCATTTCATTTTACAGGTGAGGAAGCTGAGGCAAACATGATTAGGTGGCTTGCCTAGGATCACCCAATTAATAAAAGTCAGATTTTAATGAGTTTTCCTTACTTCTGTTCCTGTGATCTATCCATTATACCACCTAGCTAATTTTTAAAAAGACTACTAGGTCTAACCTGTGTTCACCTTGCATGGGTCATACCTAAATTTCAGTATACATAGTAAGAATGAGATGATCATATATCTAAAATAAAAAAATATTAAATGCTGTCATTTTATCTATGTGCAAACTGAGGCCCAGAGAAGCTAAGTGACTTGCTCAGGATTACATAAAAAGTTAAGCATCAAAAGTATCTTAGAATCTTGGTCCTCTGAATCCAATAAATTCTTTTTTTCCCCACTGTACTATGGAATAAAGTCATTAAAACACAGTCATTAAAACAAAGTACTTATAGAACCACATTTCCTACAACCAGCCAAGAATTTGTCCTACCACAAGATTCTACCTTTAATTTCCAAAATGTCAATTCCTAAAGGGACTTCACTAAATTTATCAATAACATAGAACTTAGAAATAAACTAGGCCAACCTTTTCATTTTACCAAAGAGGAAATCAAGACTGAGAGAAGTTATTTGTCTTGCCCTTATAGGGCAATTTCTTCAAGATGATATTGCCATTATTCAGCAGTCAGTTAATGAATTATTTATTTGGTTGTTTTTTTTTGCTGAGGCAATTGGGTGGCTTGCACAGGGTCACAAAGCTAGGAAGTATTAAGTGTCTAAGGATGGATTTGAACTCAGGTCCTCCTGACTTCAGGGCCAGTGTTCTACCCACTTTGCTATCTAGCTTCCCCTGGGAATGAATTATTAATGAAAGATAGGCTAGTAAAGCTAAATCTCTCCAAGAAAACTCTTCCCCCAAGATAACTTACTTGATGAAGAGATTCCAATCTGGATAGAGCAATCTTGTCTTTTGACTACCTATTCTCCTTTCTAGAGTTCTAAACTACAGATGAATTCTTTAGAACAGCAAAATTTCCTCTCTAAATTAAGCTAACACAGTGATCATAATGTCAAGTAATCTTCCATAGCCTACTTACTTGAAGAGTCTACACAATAGTGCTATCAATGGTTGCTGATGAGAGATATAAAACATGCTTGAGGACATAAATGACTAGAAGCAGCTAAGTAACACAGGACATGGATCTGGAGTCAGAAAGTCCCTGACTTCAAATCTAACTTTTGACATTAACTACCTATGAAATCATTAGCAAAGCATTTGATTTTTGTTTCCATTTCCTCAAATGTAAAATGAAGAAAATAAAAATAATAGCACCTACCTTTCAGAGCTGTGAAAATAAAAATGAGGTAGCATTTGTGAAGCACTTTGCAAACTTTAAAGTGTTTATGTAAATACTTTATAAACTTTAATTAAGAAATATTAGAAAAAAAAGATATAGACCAGAAAAATAGATCCATTACTGGCTAGTCAGAAAAATAGTTACTTTAATCAATGTAGCTCCCAAAGGGATTTGAGTAAATTTATCACTAATATGAAACTTAGAGGTAACCCCATTGTTTCATTTTACTGAAGAGGAAATCAAGACTTGTCCCCAAATGACATCATTACTATGATATGAAGGCTGAGATTTGCCTCAAGTTTCTTGAAAACAAAGTTAATACCATATCTTTCCTACAAACTTTCTTTTCTTGAATTGAAATGTCTTCTACTATATTAAGACTGGACTCAATTTCGTTGACATCTTTACTGAAGGAGAAGAATGTCTATACAGAAAAAACATGAGCAGAAAATATAGGTTTGGGTATGGCTTTGTTCTGATTAGGATTTTATAGCACAAAGGAATAAAATCTGAAGAAATACAACCAAGAATGCTTTATCAGTGCTATTAATTCATTCCAAAGGTTAAGCACTTATTAGGAAAAATTCTCTCCTACTTGCCCAGAGGTACAGCAATAGATTTCAATAGAAATTAGGTAAAACTTTATTTCACACTTGAAATTCTAAAGATTACTCATTTGAATAGTTGGATTTCTTCCCATTTTTCTCCTTTGGCAAATGCATTTTGCCTGAAGGGAAAACACCAATGATAGCTATTTTTTAAGCAGGATCTTAACTTTGCTTTTGTATTATGATTTTTAAAATAAAATAACCCTTTCTTAACAGGGTATAATAAAAATTTCACTAGATTTGCTATCAGACTAGACTTTGCCCTAAGTGATAATGAACAAATCTTATTCTCTATCTAGTCTTCTGCTCGATTTTCTCATATAAAAGGGAATGAGGAGCATAAGTAAACTTGTTATTTTCTAAGGTTCAATTAAGTTCTCAATCATATTATCATATTGTCCCAGAAAGCAGCTTTAATTGAGATCTAGTGACTCACAACTCTCTAAGGGAGTTGTGAAACTATTATTATTCTCAATATGAAATCTATCAACTATAAAGCAATGAGCTTAAATTTTATTTCAGGCAAAAATATAGAATCATTTTCAAGGGGATGGTTTGTAAGTACTTAGAAAGGGAAGCAATGATAAAAAGCCAACATGATTCCAAGAAAAATAAATCTGACACAGCTTTTTTTTTCACATTTTAACTAAACTGATCAGAGGATGTTACAGAGTATTTTTTAATATCAAAGAAACATTTCACAAAGTTTCTTATGATAGTACTCTAAAGTGACTTTAAAACTGATTTGGTAATTAGACCAAGAAGTGTAATACCGGAGAAACTGAGGCAAGATAGAGATTAGAGAGTTTTAAATATTTTATTAATTGGAGAGTTTAATTGACTGGACAGGACTCTTGTCTCAAAGTATCCAGTGACGAATGGGAGAATGCCAAACCCTTTTATAGCTTTCAAACCAAAGAAAAGAACAGAAGAGTGGGAAAAGTTCCTACAGAACCTTTTGGTTCTGTCAGGATGGGGAGAACAATAAGATCTTATTGAAAACCAGAGTCAGGATGTTTGAATAAACAGAAGTAAGGATGTCAATGGAAGTATCCAGGATGGTCTTAGAGGGACAGTGTCACAAATTCTTTGAAGGCAGAGGAAGCTAGGAGCCAGGATGTCTGATCTGCTCCTCATCTCCCATTGACAATTTATAACATTAGAGCAAATGTTCCTCAGTCTTAATGAACCAGAGGGGTTTTACAACTTAAGGAGATCGAGGGAGAACAGTTAAGGAAACTGAGATAGAACAATTCAGGGAAACTCAGTCAGGACAATAAGGGAAAACTAGTGCAGAGAAACTGAGGTAGAACAGCTCAAGGAGACTGTGGAATAATAGAAGTAATGATTAATAGATTAAGGACAATTTTTAGGGAGGTCTCTAATATAACACATTAGAGATCTGTTCTTAATTCTTCTCTGTTCAACCTATTTAACAATGAGTTGGGTAAACATATAGAAGCCATGCTTCTCAAATATGCAGATAGTACAATAGACAGATTTTTTTTTAATATAGTGGATAACTAGGTTAGCTTCAAATAGAAAACAAAAGGCTAGAACAATGGAAAATTCAAATAAGTTGAAATTTAATAGGGATAAAACTAAAGGTCTCTACTTGTATTCTAAAATCAACTTCACAAATACAAGACTGACAAAGAATACTTAGGTAACAATTTCAATTTTAAAAGATGTAAGAATTTTAGCTGAACAAAATCTTAAAATGCATAATAGTATAGCTCTATAGCCAAACACATTTAATGCTCTTCTATACTGTTTTGGAAGAGGCACTGTGATCAGGATGAGCAGAAACAGTTGTATATTATTCTACCCTGATCAGGTCACATCCAGAATATTATGTTCAGTCCAGTCCAGAACAATCAAAAGCAAGTGACTAGGATGGTAATAGGATTAGAGAATTTGTCATCCAAGGATTGGTTGAAAGATTTTTGGATATCTAGCTTGGAGAACAGAAAACTTTAGAGAAAATGGGATAGCCATCTTCTATTATTCGAAGGTTTGTCACATGAAAGGATAGACTCATTCTACTTAATTCAGAAAGTAATCAATAGGAGCTACAGAAGACAGATTTAGACTTGATATGAGAAAAAATTTTGAAACAAGTGAGGCTATTCAGGAGTGGAATGAGTAATGGATTTCCCTTCAGTGGTAGTCTTCAAATAGAAATTGGATAATCATTTGATGGAAATACTAATGCTAAAGAAAGAATGCTTGTTTAAGTATAAAATAAATGAGATAATCTTTTTATTAGTCGATAAATTCAGTGATACCAATTCCATTGATCTTTCCTATAGACTACATTGCTCTTCTGTATGGATACAAATAGAACATTTGATGAATATTTGATTTAACCCACTTAGCATCTTTATTACCTGAAACACAAAAATATGAGCCAGTCACCTCCATTCTACTTAGTCCAAAGCAACTTCATTTGGCAAAAGGATCATCAATTAATAATAATTTATTAAGTTCCTACTTCGTGCCAGACTGTGGGGATATAAAAGTAAAAATGCAACATCCCCAAAGAACTCATATCCTACTGATGGAAGAACCATGTACACATTTTACTGAAGATAAAATAAGTGACCAAAGAATTGTAACAGCAATCTGGTGGGATCAGCAAAAACCTCATGAAATGTATTTTGAGATGAACTTTGAAGCAAACTGGGAATCATCAGAATTAAAAATTATATAAAAGGATATCACAGGCATGGAGAGGCTATTCAATGATATGGATATGGGAGAAGAAATGTTTTATATGAGGAACAAGCAAGCCAGATTAGGTGAGCCATAAGGTTTGTAAAGAAAAGTGATTGGAAAAGTAGCCAAACCCAGATTGTGAATAGTTTTAAATGTCAAACATAAAAATGTATATTTTATGCTAGAAATAACAGGGAACCATTAGAGTTTTGAGTAGGGAAATAACATTCCTAATGATTTATGAATATCAATTTTAATTCTACCTGAATAAGCTGGAGAGGGGAGAAACTGGAGGTAGAAAAAACAATTAGGAAACTATTATAAGTAGGAGAGGATAAATGTCAAAAGAGGAAGATAACTGGACTGTGTAATAATCTTCAGCAGATAGAATTATTGATTCCTTAACACAATACACACATCAAGATTTTAAAGTTTGCCAAGGACTATGTTCAGCCTTAGGGAAACAAAGGTAACTAAAACAGTCATGAAATTTATAAATCAAATTTGTGTGTGGAAAGAGGGAGGAATGAGAAAACCTGGACAAAAATAACAAAGAGGAAAAAAAAACAGTTAAATAAAGGTAAAGGAGATACTTGGGTAAGTAAAGTACATGAAAATTCTGAGGAAGAAGAGAGAGATCACTTTCATCTGGAGGCCTGGAGTGAATGAGGCAGTGAGAAGAGCCAAATTCCTAGAGGATCCCTAGTGTTCTTCCTTTAATCTCTGCTATAAATCCAAATAAGTTTCAAAAGATTTCAAATTTTTCCTGCATTCTGCTGGCAGATGACTCTCTGGAATTGGAGTTTGCATGATTATAAGCATAAATATACCTGAGAATTTACTTTTTTCATTCAATTATAACTCAGAAGTTTTTGTGTGATTTTTAAAAAATGTCTTCACTGGTAATATCAGGCAATAAATCCACTTAGAAATTTACTGATCCTAAAAAATGAGCTCCATTAATTGGTTCTTATCTTATATAGTTGCTATTTGTTGTTCCATTGAACTTCTTCCAAGTAATCAACTCGCCCTGTATAATAATAATAGAGGATCTAAGTTTAATTCCCTCACTAGTTGTGTGATCTTGAGTTATGTATTATATTTCTCAGCCTCTGTTACCTCTTATACAAAATAAAGATGTTGGACTACAGGATCTCTTTTAACTCTGTTTCAGCTTACAACTCTTATTCAAATTCCCTAGGTGTTCCAGTTTTAGCTTTACCACTCTTTAAGTATGATGCCATCTGAATCACTCAACTTTTCTGGGCATAAGATCATTACTCATCTACAAAATGGAGGTATTAACCTATCATTTCCTCATTTGATCCAGTGGGTCCTATTGAACTAAAAGCACTTTGGAAATGTGTTTCCAAGAGACTCTATGTTCATCACACAAAAGTATATACAGATGCTATATAAGTTCAATCAATAATTAGCAAACTAATTATCAATTATTTTTGGGTACCAGCAATGTGCCAATAATCATAATAGATATAAAGACATATCCCCTAACACACATATAGATATATAGATATAGCTAAAAAAGAGATATCCTTGCCTTAATGCCTTCAAGGAGCTTATATTTTATTAGTGATTTTGATACTCAATGACATTTTTACCTGCAAAAAATCTTGATTATTATATATTAAATCCTAGACAGTCTTAATTAGTGAAGGATGTCATTGAAGAAATCTAGATCATTAGAGCATTAAAGTACTAATCATTTGCGAAAGGAAGGAATTAACTTAAGTGATCTTTAAAGCTCTTTAAAATTTAAAACCTATGAGTTTATGTATTCTTCCTCTTGAAAGGCCTAGGAAAGTGTAATGATCAACTAGGAAAAACAAATTCATAGTCAAGCATTAGTGATTCCCACATTGGTCAAGTTAAAAAATATATATTTCATTCTATGCCCTGAACTTATCATCTCTCTATCAGAAAGTATAGCATGCTTTATTATTGGTCTTCTGAAATTCTTGGTTAGTCATTGTACTAATCAGACTTCTTAGGATTTCAAAGTTCTTTGTTCTTATAATGCTATTTTTGTTCTGGTGACTTCTCTGTCATTTCACATGTCTTCTCAGACTTCACAGAAATTGTCATTTTCGTCATTTCTTGTTATACAATAGTATTCCATTATATTGATATACTTTAATTTGTTCAGCCATTCCTCAAATAATAGGTAGCTTATTAGTTTGCAGTCCTTTGTTCGTACAAAAAGAGTGCTAGTTTGCATTTGTTAAAATAATGAAGGAAACTGACAGAAAGTGAACATTCTCTGCTTTTTAAAACCATGCACAGACAAGAAGAGAAAATCTATAGATCATTCTGTAGACCATTCTAAACAAAAATTTTGTTCAATTTTGCTATGATATGCTCTATTTCTTAAAATCTTTATTTCATTAGACACTTGATTGTCTTCCTAGTTGAAAGAAATGTTGTCTCTGATTGAGATTTACCTCTTGCTGCACTTTAATCTTGTTTAATGATAAAATTCCACTAGAATTTCAAATAAATCCTATATGTGAATCTACAACTACAAGGAAACTTTGCCAAGTAATATAAAATATGAAAGCAGAGCCACTGTATAATAATAACTCCATACAAAAGAGATTGTACTACAATTTGGAGGAAATAGGATGAAAACAATTGTTTTACTTACATTTATGACCCAACATATCATTCATTTCTACAATAAAGCTTTCCTCTACCACTCTACCCCACAATAACCATCCAAACTCCTCCCCAAAACAAGAAAAAATTAGAAGTGCCTTAGAAATCATATAACTCTAACTCATTTTAAAACTGGGAGAACTGGAACTCATACTGGGAAAGTAGCTCACATAAAGTGAGTTAGTGGCAGTCAGAACTAGCATCTCATATTTCCTAATTTCCTGTCTATTTGCCTTTGCTCATGAAGACTCCCATATAAATATCTAGTGATGGGACTTAATGTTTATTTACTAGTTGCCGGGGTATATACTTGGATTCCCACGAATGAATGCTATGAATCATTCTGTCAATATGAATAGGCCATGGTATATTCAGATCTAGTTTGCATTTCCTTTGAATTTAAGAAATAATCTCAGTGGTATACACATCATCTTCCTCCAAATATATCTTTTCATCATTATGGTTAGTCCTTTTTCTCTGATTCTCAATTTCAGACAAAACTTCTTAAGATTACAATTCTTTAAAATGAGACATTCTTAATATGTTTAATAAATCTTTCTATGTGATATCTAATTAGGAATTCCCAAAAATATCTATTAAATTATTTTAACTGTTTAAAGTCAACCATGAGATGGCTTTATTCATAATAAATGATAGTGTTCATTAAAATAAATGTTTAACAGCCAATAATTAACAAAGTGGCCATACTTAAAAAGTTTAATTTGCTACCAATATAATTTTACATTAACAACTTGGAAAACAATTACAAATTACACAATTCAATTTTCCAAATGGATTATTTTGTAACTAGACAGAGAGACTGTTTAAATTACTCTTGGTGTTTCAAGGGAAGATTAATTCAATCGGATTAAAATGCAGATTCCCTTGAGGACTTGGTATATTCCTGTCATATTTATGCAATTAGTTGATATTGTGCTGGAATATTAATTTTGCTTCCCATATACTACAAAGTCAAAAGCCATTTAAAGAAACAAGAATTTGATTCCCAATTTTCTCTCTCTTTTTGCTTATGATAATTTATAGATGATGATTTATTTATGTTTACCAAATGAAAACAAGACTGCTACCTAAAAGGCAATTTTCTGCCTTGCTTTTGTAGTCTGTAGCCTAATTATTTTTTCCCCTTATGGGACTGAATGAATTAAGTGAGCAATTCATTTTGCGTATGCAAATTACAATGTTCTGTAGAAGCTCCAAATTACTTCATTCTAAAAAAAAAAAAAATAGCCATCATCTTCAAAATGCAGACCATAAACTGCTTCAAATTCTGAAATATATTTAAGGGGGGAAATAAAGCAAGGTAACAAATTATTGAAGAGACCCATTTGGCCAACAATTACTCATTTCATAACTATTAATAAAGTTACTAATTGATATTAATTTCATCTACTGAAAAATTTTTTAGAAATTGACATAGAGCTAGATGATGAAGTGGATAATGTTTGACATGGCATCAAGAAAGTCCAAGTTTGAATCCCACTTTAGACATTTCTTAGCTCTGTTGATACACTTCATCTTTCTCAACCTCAGTTTCCTCATCTGTATGATATAGAATAATAGCACTTTAATTGACAGGATTATTGTGAGGATTGAAAGAGATAATATATTTAAAGGTGTTTTACAAAACTTTAAGCATAAGCCCTTTTTGTAGTGGCCAGAAACTGGAAATTAAACGGATGCCCATCAATTGGAATGGCTGAATAAATTATAGTATATGAATATTATGGAACATTATTGTTCTGTAAGAAATGATCAGCAGAAAGATTTCAGAGGGGCCTGGGGAGACTTACATGAACTGATGCTGAGAGAAATGAGCAGAACCAGGAGATCATTGTATACTTCAACAACAATACTATATGATGATCAATTCTGATGGATGTGGACCTCTCCAACAATGAGATGAACCAAATCAGTTCCAATAGAGCGGTAATGAACCGAACCAGCTACACCCAGCAAAAGAACTATGGGAAATGAGTGTGGACCACAATATAGCATTTTTGTCTGCTTGAATTTTCATTTTCCTTCTCAGGTTATTTTTACCTTATTTTTCTTGTGCAACAAAATAACTGTATGGACATATATACATATATTGCATTTAACATATACTTTAACATATTTAACATGTATTGGTCTACTTTCCATCTAGGAGGGAAGGAGGGGAATAATTGGAACAGAAAGTTTTGCAAGGATCAATGCTGAAAAATTATGCATGCATATGTCTTGTAAATAAAAAAATGTAATAAAAAACTTTAAACACAATATAAATGACAATCATTTATTCTAATTAGTATTGTTTTGTAATGAAATGTAAAGTCATATAAGCATAGTCAATAAGGCTGTGCTAAATGTTTCCAAAGACACTTTAGCAAAATATTAATCAAAAATTTGGAGGGACAGGATCCATAATTTCATCAACATAAAATAGCCAGTATGGAAATTGCTAGCACTCAAACAACCTATCTGTAACATAAAGTTTTAGAGATTTGTCTGTGGCACTGAATTAAATAACTTAGATATGGTCACACAACAAGTAGGCATGAGATACAGCACTTGAAACCAACTTCTTCCATAGTCCAAAACCATATCTCCCCTAACTACATCATGCCTCTTTTCAATTTCTTTTTTAAAATTTTCATTTTCTCTTTTTATATATAATTGAAGCAGATGGTGTTAAATTCAATGAAATAGGGGTTATGAAAAAGAGAATTTAAAAAAACTTGATCAAACATGGCCCATTAGTAGTTACAAATCTGCACTCAGACTATAAAAATTGCAACAGAAATTCACAAAAGCAAATAAATCAAAGCCCTTTTCAAAGGGGCCTCTATAATAAAAATGCAATAGATAGATGGAAAAGAGATGCTAGTCAGTCAAACAAATGAATCATTAAATTGTATCATGTCAAATCCAATTGGAATGTTTTTTACAGATTTTATTTTTTATTTTATAGACAAGAAAACTGAGGACCTGAGAGATGTTAGATGATCATATATCACACAGCTAACAGATCCAAGATTCTAATTTGAGGCTAAATTTTTGTTGAATTACACCACCTGCCTCTTGACACTAAATTGGGGATGAGGGTGGGACCAGTATGCTATTCTAGAATTTAAAACAGTATCTAAATTTGCACCCAGACCACAAATGTCTCTGTATCACAAAATTCAAGCTAAATAAAAATTTAAGGAATCCATTAGCCAAGTGGAAAATAAATTTTAAAAAATATTTAGACTAACATCTTAAACCATCCACCCAGAATAAATTCTAAAAGAATAAACTATCTAAATATAAGATGTTAAGTGTTAATAGGAGAATGGAAAATTACATTGCATTCACAAATTTAGAAGGGTAAATTCATAGCCAGACAAGAGTGAAGAGAGATTAAAAAAAGCAAAATAGACAATATCAATTACCTAAAATTAAAAGGCTTTTTGAAAAATAATTTTAGCAAGAAGAATAAGAAAAACAGGTATAGATGGAATGGAGAATGTGCATTAAATGTTTAATAAAAAGTCTGACATTCATATCTAGAAAGAGTTGATATAAATCTATTAGATAAAGAGTCATTATGCAATAGAAAAATGATTAAAGACATAAGCAATCTGCAAATGGACAAATAAAAATTAGGAACAAACACCTGAAAATTGTCTGAAATCACTAATAATCTAAGAAATTCAAATCTAAACAACCCTGAAATATCATCAACAAAGCACTATTTTAATGAGGGTGAGAAAAGATGAAAAACTTCATTGTTGAAAGGGATTTAGAAAGAGAAAGATATTCACTTCTGAGGGGGGACAGTAAAAAGAGAAAAGGGAGAAGAAAAAGAAGAAAATAGGATAATAAAAAATAAATAGTTAGTAATCATAATTGTGAATGTTAGTAGGATGAACTCACCCATAAAATAGAAGTGGATAGCAGAATGGATTAGAACCAGACTCCAGTAATATGTTGTTTACAAGAAACCTACTTGAAATGAAGAGATACATACAAAATTAAGATAAAGGACTAAAGCAGAATTTATCATATTTCAGCTGAATTTAAAATGTCAGGGGTAATAATCATGATTATAGACAAATAAAAATAAAAATAGAAGTAATTAAAAGGAATAATCAGGAATTTACATCTTTCTAAAAGGAACCATAGATAATGAAGTAATATCAATACTAAAAATATATAGATAGATAGATAGATAGATAGATGTATATAGATATAGATAGATAGATAGATATGTGTGTGTGCGCAACAAATGGCATAGCATCCACAAATTTATTTTTATTATTTTTATTTTTGTTCAGTATTTTTTATTAAAGCTTTTCATTTACAAAGCATATGCATGGGTAATTTTTCCAACATTGACCCTTACAAAACCTTTTGTTCCAAATGTTCTGCTCTTTCCCACCACCCTTTCCCCAAGCTGGCAGGTAGTCCAATACATGTTAAATATGTTGAAATACATGTTAAATCCAATATATGTATACATATTTATCTTGTTGCACAAGAAATATCAGATAAAGGAGGAAGAAAAAGAAAAACTAAGAAAGAAAAGAAAATGTAAGTAAATAACAACAGAGGGAGTGAGAATGGTATGTTGTGTTCTACATTCTGTTCCCATGGTTCTTTCTCTGGGTGTAACTGGCACTCTTCATCATTGGACAAGTGGAATTGGTTTGAATCATCTCATTGTTGAAGAGAGTCACATCAATCAAAATTGGTCATTATATAGTTTTGTTGTTGTCATGTATAATCTCCTGGTTCTGCTCATTTCACTTAGTATCAGTATATGTAGGTCTCTCCAAGCTTAACTTTGAAATCATCCTGCTGGTCATTTCTTACATAACAATAGTACTCCATAGAATTCGTATATCACAATTTATTCAGTCATTCTCTAATTGATGGGCATCCACTCAGTTCCAGTTTCTTGACACTACAAAGAAGGCTGCCACACACATTTTTGCACATGTGTGTCCCTTTCCCTTCATTAAGATCTCTTTGGTATATAATCCCAGTTGAAACATTGCTGGATCAAAGGGTATGCAAAGTTTGATAAGTTTTTTGAGCATAGCTCAAAATTGCACTTCAGAATGGTTGGATTCATTCACAATTCCACCAACATTATATCAGTGTCCCAGTTTTCCCACATCCCCTCCAAGATTTCTCATTATCTTTTCCTGTCATCTTAGCCAATCTAACAGGTATGGAGTGGTATCTCAGAGTAGTCTTAATTTGTATTATTCTGATTAATAGTGATTTGGAGCACTTTTTCATGTGGCTACAAATAGTTTCAATTTCTTCATCTGAAAATTATCTGTTCATATCCTTTGACCATTTATCAATTGGAGAATGGCTTGAATTATTATAAATTTGAGTCAATTCTCTATATATTTTAGAAATGAGGTCGTTATCAGAGCCCTTGAATGTAAAATTATTTTTCCTATTTTATTGCCTCCCTTCTAATCTTGTCTGCATTAGTTTTGTTTATACAAAACCTTTTTAACTTAATATAATCAAAATTATCTATTTTGTGATCAATAATGATCTCTAGTACTTCTTTGGTCATAAATTTCTTCCTCCTCTACAAATCTGAGAGGTAAACTATCCTATGTTCTTCTAATTTGTTTATAATATCATTCTTTATGTCTAGATCATTAATACATTTTGACCTTATCTTGCTATATGGTGGTAGGTCTGGATCTATGCCTACTTTCTGCCATACTAGTTTCCAATTTTCCCAGTAGTTTTTTGGCAAATAGTGAATTCTTATCCCCAAAGTTGGGGCCTTTGGATTTGTCAAATGCTAAATTGTTAAAGTCATTGACTATTTTGTTCTGTAAACCTAACCCTTTCCACTGATCAACTTCTCTATTTCTTAGTCAGTACCAAATGTTTTTGATGACCACTGCTTTATAATATAGTTTTAGATCTAGTACAGCTAGGCCACCTTCATTTGCTTTTCTCTTTGTTAATTCCTTTGAAATTCTTGACCTTTTGTTCTTCCAAATGAATTTTGTTGTTATTTTTTTCTAGGTCAGTAAAATAGTTTCTTGAGAGTTTCATTGGTATAGCACTAAATAAATAGATTAATTTAGTGAATATTGTCATCTTTATTATATTCACTTGACCTATCCAGTTGCTTAGATCTGACTTTATTTGTGTGGAAAGTGTTTTGTAGTTTTGCTTATATAGTTCCTGACTTTTCCTTGGCAGATAAATTCCCAAATATTTTAAACTATCAACAGGTATTTTAATGGAATTTCTTTTTTGTATCTCTTGTTATTGAATTTTGTTAGTGATGTACAAGAATGCTGATGTTTTATGTGAATTTATTTTGTATCCTGCAACTTTGCTAAAGTTATGGATTATTTCTAATAGCTTTTTAGTTGATTCTCTGGGATTCTGTAAGTATACCACTATGTAATCTGCAAAGAGTGATAATTTGGTTTCCTCAATACCTACTCTAATTCCTTTAATATATTTTTCTTTTCTTATCACCAAAGCTAACATTTCTAATAAAATATTGACTAGTAATGGTTATAGTAGGCAACCTTGTTTCACCCACGATCTTATTGGGAATGGTTCTAATTTATCCTCATTACATATAAGCATCCACATTTTTAAAGGAAAAGTTAATTACAAAAGGAAAAAAGAACTCACATTTCTATTCTCAGAGCTAGACAAATCTAACCATAAAATAAATAACTCAAGGAGATAAATAGAATTTTAGAAAGGTCAGATTTGACAGATCTTTGAATAAAACTGAATCAGAATAGAAAAGAATATGCCTTTTCTCAACTACACTGGGCACAAAATTGACCATGGTTGTGGTCAATCTCACAACCAAATGCTGAAGTATTAAATTCATCCTTTTCAGAAAATAATGTAATAAAAAAATTACACTTTAGAAAGGTTCATGGAAGCATAAATTAAAAGCTAATTGGAAACTAAATAATTTAATATTAAAGAATGAACAGGATAAAAAAAAACAAACCACATCACAGAAACAATGAATAATTTCATCAAAAAGAATAATAATAATGAGACAACATTCCAGAATTTGTGAAAGGTATCCAATATCAAAGGAGAGATTAATAAAATTGAAAGTTAAAAAACCCACTGAACTAATAAATAAAACTAGAAAGTGGTTTTATGAGGGGAAAACAAAGTGAATTTGTTTCTTGTAAACAACATATTATTGCAGTCTGGTTTCTAATCCTTTCTGCTATACACTTTTATTTTATGGGTGAGCTCATCCTACTCACATTCACAATTATGGTTACTAACTATGTATTTTTATTATCCTATTTTTTCTTTTTATTCTCCCCTTTCCTTTTTTTTCCCTGTCCCCCCTCAGAAGTGAATTAATCTTTCTTTTTCTGAATCCCTTCCAGCAAGGAAGTTTTTTTGTGTGTTTTTTTTTTTAAATATGTTCTCATCCTTGTTAACATAGTTGGTGGTTGATGATATTTCAGGGTTGTTTAAATGTGAATTTCTTAGGTTATTAGTGATTTCAAATAAACTTTCAGGTGTTTATTCTTAGTGTCAAATGAAAAATGTTAAGGAAGACAGCCTAGCAGTTGCAGATCTTAAATTATATTACACAGTGATAATTATTAAAATCAGGTGCTGGTTAAGAAATCGAATAAATGGTGGATCAATGAAATAAAGTATGTGTACAATGCACTGAGAATTTTGCAGTGAGTTTTTCTAAAGATCTCATTTGTCAGATATATGGGGAACTGAGGCAAATTTATTTTTTTCCAAAAATAAGCAATTCCCCAGTCAAAAAATGGTCAGAAAAAAGTGTACATACTCTTTGACCCAGCAATATCTCTCCTAGGTTTGCATTCCAAAGAGACAAAAAATGGAGAATTATCTATTTGCACAAAAATATTTCTAATAGTTCTCTTGACAGTGGGGAAGAACTGAAAATTAAAGAGATACCCATCAATTGGGAAATGGTTAAACAAGTTGGGATATATGATTGTGATGAAATACTATCAGGCTACAATAATCATAATAAATCATATGAAAGATAATTTCAGAAACCACTGGATCGATTTATATGAACTGATATAAACTAAAGTAAGTGGAACCAAAAACAGAAATAACTATGTTCAGTAACAGCAATATTGCAATGGACAATCAAATATGATAGATAGACTCGGCTACTCTAATCAAGACAATGATTCAAGACAATTTCATAGGACCTATAATGAAAAATGTTAACCTTCTCTCCGAGAAAAAAACAGATGAACATTATATATTTTTGTTTGTTTTATTTTGTTTGTGCTTTATTTTACAACATGACTAGTAAAGAAATGTTTTGCATAACCTCATATGCATAAATGAAATTAATTCATTTGCTCTCTCAGGAAAGTGGAACAGGTGGGTATGAAAAAAAAAAAAGTAGAACTTAAAAAAATTTTTAAATGGTTGTTAAAAAAATTTACTTGCCAAGACAAACTCAGTAACTATATGAACAGAGTTACAAAACACTTTTCACAAACTATAAATCTAAGGAAAAAATATATAATTTCTTATCTCTTCTAAAAGGAGAAAATCCAAAGATCTTGACTACATGGCAGCTACAATTGAGGGTCACTTTTAACAAGTGGGTTCCCCTTAGTTTAACCTTAGCAATTAAACTTCTTTTGACCATGTGCTGGAAATATAAAAGGTTACTACAAATAGCAAGTAAATTCACTTATTCAGAAAAAAAAAAAAGTAAAAAAGTGAAACAGATTAGAATATGCCAGAAAATATACATAAGTGGATTAGTTTCTTAACTGAAAGTGAAATAATATGGCAGATTAAACCATGCAAAGTAGGCAGATAATATTTAACATAGTCTTTTCTAGGTGTATTCTAGAAAGAAAAGCCAGAACAAAGCACAAATTAAATTCTTCACCTCTTTGTATGTTTAGTGCTTTGCTTTCCATGGGTCCCTTCCAAAGTATATTTCTAGAACCATACATATCATTCACCCAAGAAGCTCTGGAATCCATTCCTTAGTGAATTACATTCGGTTCAAAAAATTACAGTGAGCTGAGCACTTTTTCTGCCAATCTATAGTCACAATTAACTCTGACAAAACAGCTTGCTTGGAAGTCTAGGCTATATATAAATGGGGAAGATGAAGCTAAGAAAGTTTATTGATTTGTCCAGATTTTTACAGCTAATTATTATTTGAAGCTGGTCTGAAAGACTCAGGTTTTTCTGACTCCAAGACTAAGATTCTTTCTACTTTGCTACCTAGCTGGGATATAAATGTAAATTAGGTTCTATCTTGTCATGTGGCATAACAAAAGATTATAAAAATAATTATAGCAGTATAAATAAGGACAAAACTCAGAGGCAACAAAATGTTTGCTCAATCACAATAGAAGAAACTGGTACCATTTTATCAAGGTAAAGTACTTGCTTTCTATTAACAATCAGTAAACTACAAAATTAGGTGTTGAAATGTGACATAATAATAATAATAAATACACCGTGGGGTAGTTTTCTCTGTGTCAGGAGAAAATACTTTATAGGGGAGTTCTGCTTGGGTTTTTTTGTTTGTTTGTTGGTTGGTTGGTTTATTTGTTTTTGAAGAGAGAAAGAAGAGATTTTTTTGAAAAATATATATGTTTGAAAAGAAAAACATCATGAAAAATTTTGTTTGAAAACAGAAAAACAAGTTTTGCCATAAAATTCTCTCTGTGATATTAAACAATTATAGATTTGAGGAAACCAGTCTTAGAAAAATGAAAATTCAATGCAGCCATATTAGAAGGAAAGCAGGAAAGTTGGGGAGGGGGAAATTTACAGCTAGTTTTTCTAATAAAGGCTTCATTTCTCAAAGATATAGAAAACTGAGTCAAATTTATAAAACAACAAGATATTCCTCAATTGATAAATGGTCAAAGTACATGAACAGGCAGGAATTATTCAAAAAAGAAATCAGATCTATGTTTATATGAAAAAATGCCCTAAATCACTATTGATTAGAAAAATGCAGATTGAAACAGCTCTGAGGTTGCAACTCACATTTGTGAGATTGGTGAATAAAACAGAAAAGGAGAATGATAAATGTTAGAGAGAACGTGGAAAAATTGGGACAATGGATTGTTGGTGTAGTTCTAATGTGATTCAACCTTTCTAGAGGGCAATTTAAAATTATGCCCAATGGACTATAAAACTGCAGAGGGGCATCTAGGTGGCACAGTAGATAGAGCACTTGCCCTGGTGACAGAATAACCTGTGTTTAAAAAAAATTTTTTCAACCTCAAATACTTCACATTTACTACTTTGTGACCCTGGGCAAGTCACATAACCTGACTGCCTCACAAAAGCAACCAAAAATAAATAAATAAATATTGTGCATACTCTTTGATCTAGTAATACCTCTACTAGGTATGGATCTCAAAGAGATTTTTAAAAACAAGGAAAAAAAGAGGATCTAAATGTACAAAAATAGTTATAGTAGCTCTTTTTGTATTGGCAAAGAATTGGAAATCGAGAGGAACTTCATCAATTGGGAAATAGTTGAACAAGTTATGGTATATGATTAGCAATGGAATGCTACTGTGTTATAATAGTTTCAGAAAACCCTGAAAAACTTATAAAAATTCACACACAGTGAAGTGAGAAGGACCAGAAGAATATTACACATAGTAAGAGAATAACATAGAAACATAGTTTGCATGATTTCACAAATATTTATAATTATCAAATTTCTTTCCTTCCCAATAGGGAAAAGCAGAATGGAGGGAGAGAACTTTGAACTCATTTTTAAACAAATGCAAAAAATGAAATTATTTCAAAAGAAAATCAAAATTACAGATCACTAAAAAGAAATGAAGATATTCATGATGAGGGTAAATTCATGGAAGCATATTATATTTAGGATGATATGTGAGACAATATAAGAATAAGAAGTTACATTTATATAATGCTTTAAATTTTGTAAAATGATTCACAAACATTTCATTTTATCCTTAAAACAACCCTAGGAGATAGGACTATTGTTATCCTGGTATTGATGGTAGAAAAACTGAAGTAGAGTGAGATAAGTGATTTTATTATGGTCACAATGATCATTAGAATCTGAGGATGAATTTGAACTCATGTTTTCTGGCTCCAGTACTATCATTCAATCCATAAAAAAATAAAATAAAATAAAATAAAATAAAGACGTAAAAGACAGAAAAAGGAAGTGAGCCAGTCAGGTAGTAAGAATGCAAACACTACTGGTACGGCTGAAATAGTAAAGCAACTTAAGGAAGTCATCCCAGCTAGTTGGGTAGTTTTTCTACAGAAGCTTTACAGGAAAAAATAGACAAGAATCAAACGAGAAGAGAAGATTTCAAGGGACTAAAATATTTCTCATCTAGATAATAATACAAATCCACAGAAGATTGTGATTACTCAAACCAAGACTAACAGTGATAACTAATTTCCATAACTTCACATTAAGTAAATATCATGCAAACTGATGTATCAATGACACAAATATAATTGCCTCATTCAAGTCCTTTAATGGGCTTGAGTTTTGGAGGTGAGCATTGTAGGTGAAAATCACTTATCCTATTTACATATATTGATTTTTGTTTGAATAAATTGACTGGTCATTATGGTCAAAATGATCAATCAATTAGCCTTATATGGTTTCAATTTGTGTGGCAAAATGTCTCAATTCTAAATGTTTATAAATTGAAGTATAACAAGAATAATGATAAGCCTTTAATTTACATTTCTATAGATTTTTGTAGCCCAGTTCCAATATGCTTTTAATTATATCAACCATGTCTCTTGGAATTCTTCAAATATCCCTGCTCTAGGTTAAAAACAAAAACCAAAACATCAACTACAATGGGCTTTGCTTTGAAATAATCTTCCAAGCTGAGATTGAATTGATATAAATTTCAAGCTAGGTGTATTATGCAGCAGTGGATATTTTAACAAGGAACCTCATAACATTTTTATGAAGAAAAGGGTAATTGGACTTTTCTGCTTGGCTGCAAAGGGCAGAACTAGGAACAATTTGTGGAAGTTTCAAAGAACCAAAGTATGAAGAAATGCTTAATAATTAGAAGTAATCAAAATGGTGCTTGATGAGGTAGAGCAGGATTTCTTAAACCTTTTCCATTTATGACCCCTTTTCACTTAAGAAATTTTTACATGATCTAAGGTATATAATTATATAAAATAGGTATACAAATCAAACATTCATTGATAATAAATCATAATTTTGTGACCATACATTGATTCACATTCATATATATTCACATTATGTGATACCACATGGGGTCAAAAAACACAGCTTAGGAAACTGAGAGGTAGTAGATTTCCTCTTTGTAGAGGCCTTCAAGGAAAGCTGTATTGCCATTTTGTCAACTGTCTTAGAGAGGATTCTCTTTCAAGTACATGTTGAATTAGATATTCTCTCTGGTCCTGCCCAACTAATTCCACTATTTGGTATTTAAAGCTCTTCACAACTTTGCCTTTTCCAGCTTTCTTTCTTTTCAACACATTACAAAGTCTGTTTTCCAAGATAATTAGGGGGAAAGGAAAAGAACCGATATGTTCCAAAATATTTATAGCAGCTCTCTCTTTGTGGTAGAAAACACCTAAACTGAGGTCATGTCTATCAATTTTGGAATGACTGAATAAGTTGTGGGATATGATCATGACAGAATACTACTGTGCTATAAGAAATGATGAGCTCGATGATCTTAAAAAGCATGGATAGACCTGAAAAAAATATAATAGAGTGAAATGAGAACCAAGAAAATGTTATACACTGACAGCAATATTGTTTTAAGAACAAAGAAGTAATGTTGACTACTATAAACACCTAAGTTGACTAAAAAGGACCTATGAAGGAAAATGTTATCTACATTTAGAGAAATAACTGATAAATAGAAATAGAGAGAATGATTTTACACACACACACACACACACACACACACACACACACACACACACACCACACACACATATATATAAGTATGTGTGTAGGTAAGTAGATTTGCATATACACACACATTTGTGTCTAATAGTAGCCATCTCTGGGATGGGAGGGAGAAGTAAAAAAAAAGGGAAAAAAAGTTTTATGATAGTTTTATTATATATTTAAAAGCAATAATAAGTTGTACATAACAGATTTACAGTTTCATGTGTAACCATCTCTTTTTTCTATTCTACCATGTTATGGAAATGTTTGTTTTATTTCTTAAAGTGCAGAAAGAATAAATAAATAAATATTTTTAAAAACAACACAAGATTGAATCAAAATGGTTCAAGATGAAACAGCTGGCAGAAAAGGGGGAAAAAATCACTGCCCTCCACACATTCCATAATCCATCCTTAATGATCTTGTTTTTCCTCACAAAAGCTCCATTTCCCATCTCTTTGATTCCATGAGTGGAATGCTTGCTCTATTCCTTCCAGCTCTTATAATCCCTGGATTTCTTTAAGTTAACCTCAAAATACATCTATCTACTATAATGTATGAAATGAACAGAAAAAAAATTAGAAACTAGGAATATTATTCAATAAATAGTATATCTAACAAAAATAACAATGCTTGCAGACACACTATAATGTAGTATTCTCATAAAATGAATACATAATATAGTATTTCTATCTTAAGTCTTGACTATATCTAGAAAGAATTTGGAAGCATACCATACATTAGTAATTCAGATGTGACAGATTCTGATCCAGCATGCTCTTCGTGCAAGTTGTTTCCTTCTAACATGATTTTTCAGTTGCTTAACAGGGATATTGAAGTTAGCATGGCAACAGATTAGACTTGACACAGACTGTTCATCAGATGGGCCAAAGTACTCTGTAACACCTGCTGTGTGCTGATCAAAAAGTCTTCTATCAAGCCAACATCCTGCTGTGCTTTTAGGAAAAGATTCTAGACTACAGGGAAAGATGCAATTGAGGCATGGAAGAAAGGAAAGGGATAGGCAGGAAGAGAGAGTCTCTAGACTATGACATATATCATCAAATATCATTAAAGAATCACAGATCAGGTGCTATATGGGAGCTGAAAAATCACCTTAAAAATAGGAAACATAGATAATAGTAACAGTAAGAACAAAGTCAGAATGTAGATACAGGTGTTCTGGCTCAAAAATTCAGTATTCTCTGTACTACCTTCCCTTCATATCCTAGGCTTTATACCTTTCTTTTAGGGAAAAGTTGACAATTAAAAGTTGTGATGACTAATATCAAAAGAATGAGATGATGAAATTAAATAGATACTTGTGCTTTCCTAAATGATCACTTTGTCCTTCCCAGGTAGTGCACTGGTGATGATTCCGAATAAGTCATTAAGTAAAGCCAAGCAAAGAACTGAATTACCTCAATGCCTAGTTTTCAGAAATTCTGTCGTACAGTGGGGGCACCCAAGATATGTTAAAGTATCACTAAATTTTTTTTAAGTTTAAATTAAAATTTAAATTAAAACAAGCTTAAATTTAATTAAAATTTAATTTTTAATGTTCAGTGAACCAGTGATCCATATTCATACCAGCACCTTAATAATATACAATTAATCTATAAGGATTTGGTAATATTTTCAATTTTCTTTGTCCCTAAAAACAAAATAAAAATAGCCAAGAACCCAGAAAGCAAGCATGAAGCAATTGTTATTTCTCTTCCAATTTATATTGTAACTTATGCTTGTTATTACTGCCATTAATAATAATTTCAAAAATAGCAACAATACCATAAATCTACACAGCAATTTTTTTTCTTTAAATGGCAGTTATGTGTAGCAGTGGATAAAGTTCTGAGCCTGGACTCTGTAAGCCCTAAGTTCAAAACCAACTTCATACTCTTACTATGTGTGATCCTGGGCAATACACTTAATCTCTGTCTGCCTCAATTTTCTTAACTGTAAAATAGGAGTATTAATAATATTTACCACCCAGGGTTATTGTGAGGAACAAATGAAATCATATTTGTATAGCTCTTTCCATAGTTCCTGACATATGACAGGCACTTAATAAATGCTTATTTCTCCCTTTTCACTTTTTCAAGAAATTTTCATATTTATTAATTCATTAGAATTTTGCAACAAACCTTGAAGGTAGGAAGAAGAGAAGGATGATTATTCCCATTAAATGATGAATTGGTTATCCCAATTCCCATTTGAGAAATGAGGATGTGTATAAGAAGACCCATCATTATATCTCTTCTATATTTAAGCAGAAAAGAAATCCCAGTAACTCTCTCATCAGTTTGGTTTTACTTTAATTTAAATAGTTGGCTTTGATTTTAATGTGATTTCATTATCTGGGTTTTTTAAATAGTATTTTATTTTTCCAAATACATGTAAAGATAGTTTTCAACATTCATTTTTGTAAAATTTTGTGGTCCAAATATTTCTTCCTCCCTTCTCTCTTCCTCCTTCCCAAGACAGCAAGCAATCTAATATACGTTAAATATATTCAATCTTTTAAACATAATTACATTATATTGTACAAGAAAAATAAGATCAAAAGGGGAAAAAATGAGAAAAAAAAACAACCAAGCAAAACAACAATCAAAGGTGAAAATACTATGCTTCAATCAATATTCAGTCTCCATAGTTCTCTCCCTCTGCATGAGGATGGCATTTTCCATTCCAAGTCTATTGGAATTGCCTTGAATCACTACATTGTTGAAAAGTGCCAAGTCCATCATAGCTAATCAGTATGATTTGATTTTCAGTCATCAGCCATTTTGAGAATAAAAAATGTAAGCTTAAATAATAAAAATTACAAAATCTAAAGCAACCCAGATGATCCCACACAAAATACTTCATTTATACAGTGGACAAATTGGACTTGATAACCTCTTAAAGTTCCCTGAAGGGAAGGAAGGAGGGAGAGAAGAAGGAAAAAAAGAAGGAAAGGAAAGGAAAAAGGAAGAAAAGAAGGAAGGGAAGAAGAAGAAATGGAGCAAGGGAGGGAAGAAAGAAAGGAGGGAGGAAGGAAGATAGAAAGGAAAAGAGGTAAGAAGGAAGGAATGAACAAAGGAAGAAAGGAAGGAAGGAATGAACAAAGGAAGAGAAGAAGGAAGGGAAAGAAGAAAGGAGGGAGGAAAAGAGGAACAAAGGAAAGGAGAGAGGAGAGAGAGAAGAAAATAGCTTTTGTTAAGCTCTTGATAAGTAGTAGGTATCTGTCTAAGCATTAGTATCTTAAAAGTGATTAAAATCACTGTTACTACATATTTTATCCACTTCAATGACTAGGTATGTGATTTTGAGCAAGTCACTTCGTTTTCCTAGGCTTGGTTTCCTGTTCTAAATCCCATAATCCTAAAAAATAATTGACATATTTTCATACTAGTTTCAGATTTTCAAACTTTAGCTCATAAGATACTCATAACAATGTAATAGGAGTAAATAATTATAGCTATTTTACAGAAGAGAAAAGTAATATTCTGCAACTGGCCTTGAGTAAATATTAGAAAAAGGATTAAAAAACAGTCTAGTAATCTTTTCACAGCATATGCCATAACTCTATGAGTCATTTCTATGAGAAGGCCATGAAAATTGGCAAGACAGCTTAAGAAAAGTAAAATTAATTAATACAATACTATGAAGCATCTTAAAAGATATTTCTTAGAGAGTTCACAAATTTTGTAACTTTTTGGTTTATCTTTTATATTTTAATGCTTTAAAAATATAATGGATTCATAGGCATTTGGTCTTAGTGATTTATAAAAGGTGAATGCTGTATCTTTGATGGACAAAATTTTCCCTCTATCTATCTATCTAGTACTGATTTCTCATTTTATTTTTTTGGAAAATGAGAATTATATAAACTAGATAAAAATACAAATTAGAATAAATTCTGACATCTTGCTCTGGTGTGCTACAAATAACCTCTGTATTTTATGAACAAGCTTTATAAATTATTAGACTATGGTTAAAAAATGTATTTCTAGAAGGTCTTCAAATTCCTGCTATGCCCTCAAGAGATTAATACTAAATGCATCACACTGGCAAAACTAAATAGGATGAATCTGCTGTTGAGGTTCATGAAGGGCTTTGAGGTTTAATGTAGATAATTTCTGCTTCCTAATGCCTTTGAACTTTCGTTAATGGAGATTACACATGAAAGAAAATGTGCCTGTCTACATTCCCCAAAGATTTACATGCATAAATTTAAAGATAGGGACATATTCTAGACAAAATGCGTGAATGCTAAGTGCCAGAAAAATCCAACCTTATGGCAAATTCCTGGAGGGACCTAGGGTGAAGAGCAGGGAAGTAAAAGAATGTCCTGGGTTGGTGATTCTCTCAGTACTCCTTCAAAATGTCTCTGACTCTTTGTAACTCGATTTGGGGCTTTCTTGCCCAAGATCCTGGAGAGATTTGCCATATTCTTCTCCAATTCATTTAACAGATGAGAAAACTGAGGCAAGTAGGATTGAATGGTCTGCTTAGGGTTATATAGCATATTAGTATCTGAGAGTATATTTGAACTTGTTTTATTGACTCCAGGCTCAGCATTTTATTGTACTCTCAAATTGTTCATTCAAAAATCACATAGTTTAAAGGTTTTATCCTGTCTGTTATGAACAAAATGGAGATTCACAGTGATTACTAAGAGAACAAGACAAGCATGTTATCTTAAAGTGAAGAAAGAGTGGAGGAAATAGTGATCTTCTATCTTGATTTCCATAGCAGGAATAATGGAATTTCTATCAAAGAAATGCCCTCTACTAATGCAAAAGTGAACATAATCTGTAAATTTTGGTCTATGAAGAGTCACCAGAGTCACTAAAAGTGACTTGATCATAACCCTCCAGTTCAGTAATGTCAGAGATAGGATTTATGCTGGTCTTTCTAAATACTAAAGATTAACTACCCAATATTACTTATCAAAGACCTAAAAACACAATATGAGCCCAGTTTTTTCTCCTTGATAAAACCAGAGACTTGAAGAAAAGTGCTTTATCTTATTAATTTTATACATTTTCCTAAAATGAAAGAAAATAGATGCAGCTAACTTAAGATAGACTTAGGCATAATATAAAAACTAGGGATTGGACATTTGGAGAAAAGATAATTAAGCTAATGGGAAATCATGCCCACAGTCTTCAAATATCTGATGAATTGTCATGTGCAAAAGGAATTATATTCATTCTCTATAGCTCCAGAGAGCAGAATTCAAATCACTGAATAAAAATAATGAGGCATACTCTGACTTATAATTAGTGCAATTTCACAAGGAAATGGGAGGCATCTTGGGTAAGGGATGCCTCATGAGTAACTCCCATCACTGGAGTTATTTAGGATCATACATTTATAGCTGTAAAGGGCTGTATACATTATGTAACTCAATTACCTCGAGCAGAGCCAAGTTACTATTTATAGGGACTGCAACATAAGATTCTGAGTAAGATTTAGACAAGATATCCACCAATGTTATCTTTTCATCTAAACAAATATTCATTAAGTACACAATATAAGTACACTAAAATAAGAACAATAATAATTATTAATAATAATGAACTTTAAAAATTTCAAAGCAAAACTAACACAAATAGAAAATAAGTAAATTGCACAAAATTTATATAGCATTTATGTATCTGAGGTCATATTTAAATAGAGGGCTTCCTGACTTTAGATCTAGCTCTGTCCATTGCACTGAGCCATCTGGCTACCTCAGAAACTAGAGTTTCAAATGCAATTTTAAAAATATCTGTTATGCAAAGAGCTTGAGAAAATAAGATGTACACATTTAATCAAATATAAGATATGAAAAAAGTACACAAACAATTATAAAAGCCAAATGTTTCAAAAATAGAAAGGGCTCTCAGAAATCAAACCTCCCCAACATTCTGGCTAGTAGTTCTTCAACAAACTTTTCAAAGTTAAAAAGATTCCCCATGGGATGTTTCAAAGATGTATCAACAAAGAAGGAATCCATCAACAAAAATTTATCAAGTATTTACTATGTGCCAGTTACTATGTTCAGCATTGAAATTAGATAGACAAAAAAGTTCCAATATTCCAGGAGTTCTTATTCTAATGGAGGAGGCAATAATTATATGGATTATTATCTGGATAATTGTGGATAATTATGCACATACAACATATATACAAATTGATAAAGAGTGATCTTAGAAGCAACAACATGAGGGCTTGGAAAGTATCCTGGAAGAAGATGGGATTTGAACTAAATAACAAAGGAAGCCAGGCAAATAAAGAGATGAAGAAGAGAAGAAGATTCCAGGTGTGGGAAACCAGCCAGTGCAAAGGGCCTGAGGTTGGGAATGATACATACATCATGCGTGAGGAACAGCAAGTAAGACAGTGCAGCTAGATCATTAAATATGTGGAGAGTACCAAGAAATAAGATTCTTGCAAAGATGGAACAGTTTAAGTTAAAAAGATCTTAATAGCCATTCAAAGGAATTTTTATTTCATCCCACATGGAATAGAAGACCACTAGAATTTATATAGTAGGGAAATGTTATTATAGATATTCATTTTAGAACAATCACTTTGGCACAGAGTGGAGGGGAGACAATTGTGGAGAGAACTGAAGCAACACAACTTTTACAGCAATTTAGGTGAAAAGTGATGAAAGCATGAACAGTGGCTGTATACAGAGAGACAAGGGTATATATAAAAGATGTTGTGAAGGTAGAAATAAGATTTGTCACTAGATTAGAAAAGTCATATGAGAATGAACATATAAGGATAACATCATGGTTGTAAGCCTATTTGGCTGGGAGAATGATGGTGCAATCAACAATAAAAGGAAAAAAAAGAGGAGAGGGGATGATTTTAGGGGAAAGATATTGAGTTATGTTTTGGATATGTTCAATTTTGAATTTCTGCTAGATAGCCAATTTAAGATGGACAAAAGGCAGTTGCTGATTTCAAACAGCAGCTCAGAAGAGAGAGTGGAGAGTGGGATTTTTGTATCTGAGAATCATCTGCATAAAGATTTTAACTTAATCTATAGAAATTTGTGAGATATAGATATTTGTGAAATAGTAGAGATGGAACTAGGAAGAGGACCTATGCCAAATTATGAGGGCACAGATAAAGAATCCATGGAAGAGACTGAGAAGAAGCTATGAGACAGGAAAGGGAAGAACAAGGAAACAGCAGTGTCAGAGAGAATACCCAGAAGAAGAATGCAATCACCATTGCCAACTGCTGCAGAGAGATTGGGAAGATTGAGAAAAGACTATTAGATTGGTTAATTAAGACATCATTGGTAATCAAGGAGAAAGCAGTTTCAGTTGAATGACGATATTAAAGTCAGAGGAATTAGGCAAGAATAAGAGGAGAGAAGTCAGAGATAACTACTAGCACAGCCATTTTTCTCAAGGAGTTGTGCTAAGAAGGAGAGAAGAAATATAAATTGATATCTAATAGAAATATATTGTTGGCTTTTTTCTGATGGGTGAGACATGGGTGTGTTTGCATTCCAAGCATGAGAAACAAATTATGCAAAGCATGGAGACACAGAATGGAATTTTGAGTTCCAGGAATAGCCAGTCAATCAGTTTGGAGACAACAGGGAGTATAAAAAGGAACTAAATCTGGAAAGGTTGGTTGGAGCCAGATTGCAAAGGCTTTTAATTGTCACACTAAGGAATTTGCACATTCTCTTGGAGGCAAATCTTGGATTCTATGATTCACTCATAGAGTGCACAGTATAATCTAATTACCATTTGATGGTTCTAAATGGTAAGTTGATCCCATGGTGATTCCATGTGTTTAATTGTACACCATGGTTCCATAGTTAAAGAAAATAGAACAATCTTATGCATATAAGCCTATCTAAAATTTTTATTCATATTATTAGGAAAACTCAAGCTCTAATTTTGAGTCAGAAAATCTATCTTCATGTATCAATCTGTAGAAATGAGTTTGGGAAGATGATTTCAATCTCAAGTTATTCTTAAAGCTTACAGGTTATCCTTAATAGCCACATTCACTTGAAAAACATAATTCTAACACGAGACCCCAGATATTCACCAACACATTCCTAGACCATTTGGCTTAATCAGGGACTCCACAATTCCCTTCCACTTGTACTACAGCTATGAGATGTGGATTAAAGACTCTCCTGGTTCCTTTTTCCCCCTTGTTCCTTCCATGTAATCTATTTAATATCAAAATAAGACATAGGGCAAAATTGACCTGAGAGCTACTTCAAATATAGTCTAAGATTCTACTGAGTCTAGCTTTGAAGATTCATGTGTCCTGTTGTTGAATGTATCCTCATCTTGGTTCTCCTTCTCACCCCATCCCCAACATACAGATATCTAACATATCAATTTTATCATTGCTATTTTGCCATAATTCCACTCAGAATTCCTGTGATTCTGAACTGCTTGCTGGTTTTGTTTTGTGCCCAGCTTTCCTCCATTTATCTCAAGCCCATCTTCCTGGTATTGTGATCTCTCTACCCTACCTTTCTACTATATCTCTCTGAATAGAATGGATATCTGTTGCTAGCAGAATGACCTTATGTTACTATAATGCTATATAATAATAATATGATGATGATAATAATGACAATGATGGGTAACAATATCAAACTTAAAGATTATTAACGTATTTGATCCTTATAGGAACTCTGTGAAGTAGGTATTAGTATTATCCCCATTTTTAGACAAAGGTGAAGTTACTTGTCTAGAGTTACACAATTAGTATCTGAGATTAAATTCTAACATACCTTTCTTACTTCAGGCCCAGTGTTCAACCCACTAAGCCACTAGCCACCTTAAAAAGTAGTTACCAGGATTTCCCAGGAATTAATATACAAATATACAGAATATGTTATATTTAATTTTCTTTGTACGTGTTGCTTCCTTTCAAATGAATGTAAACTCACTGAGGGCACAGACAGCTTTATTTTTTTTGTATTCTCAGAAGTACAGTCCCTAGAATATGATGATGAGTGCCAAATAAATGCTTATTGATTTGTTGTCTTCAGTCTCATTAACCCAAACATCTATTAAAATCATTGCTTCTGTTGTTTTTTGACATTAGCCAGGAGGTTAGTTTGAAGTTCTAAACTCTAAGTTTATTGAAGCAAATCAAACTTTACCTTGTGGTAACACCTAAAATATGCTGCCCGCTCATCTGAAAATTTCTCCAATCTTTTTGGACCTTTGCTTGAAGCTTTCTTGAACACTAGCCAGCATCTTTGATAAATCTGGAAATAAAGACAAGAGTTAGGCACTTCAACTAATATCACCATTAATGGCATTTGCATTAAATTATTTTCTGTGTTAAATTTATCTCTATTCACATAGACATAAATAAAATTCAGTAGCCTGCACACTAAAAAAATGTTTTAGAGGCAGAATTGTCCAATTTCTTCACATTGCTAGGAAAGAAAAACTTTCAATAAGTTGAAAAGAAACTTATGTGAAAACAAAAAAAGGGAAATTATTAGTAATAATTTAGAATGAGTCATCATAAGTCCCTTTATTATAAACAACTCAAATGTCACAAATACAAGATAATATTAAATAATCTTATATTTTAAAGGATACTATCAATATATGTATGTCTACACATTCACCCTGCACACACATGCACTTATACATGGGGGAAAGATTTCTTTGGTATAGAAACTTTTTATACCAATGCATCAGCAACTCATCTGCAATTTATATTCCTAGAAAATTGCCTAGAATGCTAAAAGAGATGATCTGCTCGGGATGACATAGCTAATATGTGTCAAAAGTAGGACATAAATCCAATTCTTCTTTACTGTAAATCATGGAAAGTTTCAAATAATAATAATAATGTTATGTAAAAGGTTATAATTGTTAATGACCTTCCTTATAATAACTTCAATGGAAGAATCCTTATTCCCATTTTAGATGTGATTAACAACGATTATTTTATTTATCTACTTAAAATATACAGAAATCTTAGTCTAATTGGATTCAGTCTTATTGAAGTATAATACCTCACAGGGTTATTTTGAGAAATGTGTTTAAAGGCATGGATAGACCGAATTCTTCTTTCTTGAAAGCAGTGTCAACCCATTTTAATGCATGAAAGTATTGGAATATGGATGGGAAGCTAAGTGATGCAGTGGATAAAGTGCTGGCCTTGTGGTTAGAAGGACCTGAGTTCAAATTAGACCTTAGACACTGGCTGTATGGACTATAGATAAGTCACTTAACCCTGTTGATTTCTATTTTCTCATCTATAAAATGATCTGGAGAAGAAATCTTTGCCAAGAATATCCCAAGTGGATTCAGAAATAGTTGGACATAATTGAAACAACTAAACAACAATGTTTCATATGCATATGGGTGTCTATTTTATGTTTTTATTATATGAATTCATGAAAAGTCTGCAATTTTTAAATTATGGGAAACAAGTTTGAGATAACCTTTGCCAAGGAGTATCATAAAGTAACCTGTCTATGATTTAACAGAGAAGTCTCAGAGAGTTGCATGAGACATGAGAAGTTATGTGCCTAGGGACACATAGTTAATACATTTCAAAGAAAAGATTTGAACCCAGTTTTCCCTGATTTAAATTCTGTCACACTATCCATGATGGTGGTTGTGGTGGCAAAGATGATGATGATGAAGAAAAAGAATGTAATGATACTCTCCACTCCATGTTATAATGGGAATGGAAATAAAAGACAAAAAGAAAGTAATGCATATGGAGGTTTACTCAATGATAATCTCATGCTTGCTACTTAATAGACATATGGCATGAGGAAGAAGAATTTGAAGTCAGAAGAAATAAGTTTAAATATTGATTCTGACTTACTAGCTCTGTTACCATGGGTGAGTTCCTTCCTCTCTTTGAGATTTAGTTTGATCATTTGTAAAATGAACCTATTTGAATAGACAGAACATCTCTAAGGTCCTTTCCCTATCTAATCCTGTAGATTCATATCTACTGCATGATAATCATCCCCTTCCATAATCCTAGAATATTCCCAGAGCAGGAGAGGGAATAAATCAAAAGGAACCAGTGAAGCAGAGTTCAAATCCTTTTCAATATCAGAAGCTTAGCATGTAAATTACAATTGTTTCAATATATCCAAAATACATAAAATATAATGTTTCAATTGTTTTAAATTAAAAACTAAAACCAGAATTTCTATTTTTCAGTTGTGTTATTCATAATCAACAGGAGGGTGTGGTAGGATCATTTCTACCCTCCAAATCTCCAACTAATAAAAGTTTCCCCTTAATTCTGTTTCATATTTAAGAAAGGCACAAATTAATTCTGTGATCATGACATACTGTCCATCTGGGAATACTTATAGCATTCTGCCCAACAAACAACACCAGACTGTCCAGAGATCATTTTAGAATAGCATTGTGTGAAATACTATTCTGAGAATTTGCCAGCACAAATTAAGTCAGTAATTTAATTCTTGCTGCTTACTTAGGGTAATCTTTCCAGTGCCATGTGCTAACAAATCATTTTCTTTTCATTACAAGAAAACTAGAAGAAAAAAGTCATGAGGAGATTCATAAATTATTAAAGTTTCTAAGTTTCATTTTAAGGAATCACCCCACAAGTTACAATGATTAAAATAAAATAAGTAATTAATTTAGTTTAGATCTGCAAGAGACTTCATTATGTCTCCTCTTTAAAATAAAAGACTAGAAGTAGAAAAAATAACCCCTTATTTTAAAAAGGAGGCATACTGAGGTTCAGAAAGAAGAAATGACTTGACCAAATTTTAGGAGGAAATAACAGGATGGAAATTGTAACCCAGGTCTTTTGGATTCAAATTGAGTGTTCTCTCCATTACATTATGGTATTTGCTCAGGAAAGAACACATTTAGAATGAATGGTGCCTCACATCTTTTATCATGGATAATAAATTTAAGTACCAATAACACTATTCCAGTTTTGATAAAGTCAATCAAAACTGAGTTATACTGCAACATTGATGAAGCTAGGCAATTGTAGCATAAACACATCAAAGAAAGGGCAAGCAAAAAAGGAAAAAAAAAAGCTACCAAAGTAAGATATGTTTTAGTCATTGAAGAAAACCTTAAAGATTATAAGATTTAGAATTGGACATAAAATTATAAATATTTTTATCTACCAACTTTCATTTTACAAATTTCTGAATGAGACTCATAAAGCTAGAGATTTGCCTGAGAAAAGACAATTAGTAAGTATTAGATCTGAGACTAGAATCTGGATTGAATTAAAAAGTCATTTTAAAGCTAATTTTTAACTGAAAATTCCCTGGCAAACTTCTGCATATTAAGAAGGATCTTAATCTGCTTACATTAGTATTTTCCTTATATTCAAATCAATGATAAGGCAAAAGAAGTCATACCATACAAGTGACAATGTAGCACAGGCAAGAGCTCAACCTGTACAATGAATGTTTTGGAATAAGTAGAAGTAGCATAGTGTAGTAGACAGCATACTGGATATGAACAAACATGATTCTATTAAAAATAAGCACTAGATTCAAAGTTAATGGCAAAATAATTGAATATGAAAACCAAAAAAGGACATTTTAAAATCAGTAGACCTGTTTAACAATTCATGGCTTTAAGTTTTATTTTGTTTTTCCTAATTGATAAAATAATGGAGTTAAGTTCTAAGATCTTTAAAATCTTTTTCAATCCTAAATCTAACATCCTGCAAAGACAGAACACATGGAAATGAATCTGGGTTCTGTGATACTAATGGGCAAGTCTCTTCCAATTTCTGAGATTGTTTAGTCGATTTCCTCCCTTCCATTTTACAAATAATGTAACAATCTCTGAATTAAGTGCCTTTTACATCCAAATTCTGAGGTTCTAAACTAGCAGTTTGTGAGATCCTGAACTGACTTTATTATTTAGTCTCGTGTAAGAAAATTGAATGGAAATGGAGCATTTAAAATGTCTGGAGTCCTAAGATTTCATAAATACTTTCAAAGCCTAGTTAGAGGATTAGATGAAAGGGTAACCAATCTTCAATGACCAAATTCAGTACCACCAACTGTAGGCAGTAACACAAAAAAAATCAAGTTGAAATATCAATTTATTCACCTATAAATCTTAGTTTCATCAGTCAATTAACAAAAGTAGCATTCAAATCTAACCCTAAAAAGAAAAGAAAAGCAAATATATGTTTTATATCATATGATTTCCAACTACCCCCTCTCTCTTACTTTTAACACAGCAAAGACTAAAACAACACCTAGGAATAAAAATTTTGATGGCTTGACACTAGATTATCAATGATTTTAAGATATACTTCAGTTTTGATTTCTAGGTATACTACATCCTCTGATCCAGTTCATCAACCTACCAAAAATCATTCTATTCTCCATTAAAAATATATTTTATAACCTTTAAGAACTGCTTTACTTGACATCAAAATCCTGCCTTTTGGCTGCTTTCCTTGAAAAAGAATCATCTGGAAGGTTTACAAATTTTTCTAGTGCCAAGTAACAGCTGAACCTATCAAGAATTTATTTACTTGGAATTTTCTCACTTTAGCAGCAAGTCAACAAATGATTTCTACAACAGAATTAGAAATTACACTTTTGAAGGCTTAGTAAAGAGCTACCAAAGTTCGAGAAAACAAAAACAGAACTTTGGGAAAAACAGTTTTTAAAGAGAAGAAGAGAAAGGAAGGAAGGGTAAAAAAAGAAATGAGAAATTGGGAAGGGAAGGAAGAAATGCCCTTTTATTGTGACTGCAATGCAGAAGAAATATGATCCCTGGGAAACATATGATGAATTAATTTTACTGAGAAACAAATGACTGACAAGATTTAATGTGCTTTATTTCAACAGGGTAATGTGAATTTTATTGAAGAGATATGGGGGGTGGGGAGAAAGAACTGGAAACAAAGTAATTACTCTCTAATGAAATGTCAGCAACTAATGAACGCGTAGGAAAGATAATTTAGTGATCAAAGGCCTTCTTAGAATTCTAGAAATCATACTATATAGCTGCCTCTTACACCTCTTAAAAATCCACTTTCTTTCTTAAAATAAAACTTTCTGCTGAAGAAACAAAGCATGTTTCTCAGATTCACCATGCACTCAGAGAATAGCCATATTTTAATCAAGTTTTTATTGGGAGGGGAAGGTGAAGCTATTTCATGATTAATTATGGAAAGATTGCACAATGGATAAGGAATTACTTTCTCCATTCACAGAAATGAGAAAACAATATAGTAGAGAGAAAATTTGATAATTATCCATAAGGCTAAATACATAAAAAGTAGCTTTTTCAATGCTTTAGAAATACCCAGAGGAAGTTTATTACTACTATATGCTATTTCTTTTTTAATGTGCCACATTTCATATCCAGGAGAAATTAGTCTTAAAGATACAATGGTCAATACATGAGAGTACTTAGGTTATTATCTGTGTTTAAAGAAGTATTGATTTCTTAAGTTATGCAATGCTCTCTAGTTTGATAATTAGGTCCTAGTATCCATATTTAAAAGGATAGTATATCCACATTTGTTGTTGTAATTCCTTATGAAGGTCTATTTTAATTAAACCAATGGATCACTTCCTCTTTCCTATAGTCCATACCCATTTCTGATCCTATAAACATTGTGAGGATAACTTCAAGTAGTAGTGACTTACTGCTCCAAAGCATTCTTTTATCCAGTCACCATAATTCAATTATTCAAGAGCCATCTCTTAACTCCTCTCTATTCCTTGCAGCCCTTAGTTTGGTTACATTTATAGCACAAATGGCAAAATTAATGAGATTAAGTCATCTGTCAGTATATTCATTGTGTCATTGGAAATAGACTAAGTGAGTAATCATTTGATATACTGGTCAAACAGCCAAAGGTGGCTGCCATAGCTAACAATCAGTTAGACAAATTTTGTCTGTAACCAAAACTAAGAAAGAATTTGCAGCTAAATTGAAGAATGTCACATAAGTAGTCCTGAGAGTCAAAAAGGTTGATAAAGTAGGTTTACTCACACAAACAAAATCTACAAAAATATGATTTCATAAGTTGTGTGGTCATCACACATTGTGATATTAATGACAAATAATTTCAGCTTATGCACCAAGAAAAGATATAGGCCCAAAACATGTAGACTGTACAGAAACTTCTCACCTCTGTGTGATATTCATTAAAAAATAAAGATAGGCTCTGTAAATAGTGAATAACAACATAACAAAACTGTGAAATCAAGTAGGAAAATGCTTTTTTGTGGACAAAGGATTTATCCCTGAGTCAACTGTCTGATCACTGCCTCATAAGATATAAAATTTATATTTTTAATCAATTAGAAGAAATACTAATAATCTGAGAGACAGTTAAGAAGACTTAAGTCCTAATTATTTAAATAAGCTACTGAAAAAAAATTTAGATGAGTAATATAATAGAAATGACACTAATACCAATTACAATAATAGCATCTAGGAGTTAAATTCATATAAATTAATTGCTTCAATAAATAAATCAAAAGAAACCAGAAAATAGCTAAGTGAGTAATCATTTGATTTAACTGGTCAAACAGCCAAAGGTGGCTGCCATAGCTAATAATAGGTTAGACAAATTTTCATCCATACAATCTTATGAAAAGATAAGTAAAAGTAGTATCATCTCATAAAACAGACAAAAGCAACTGAGGATAAAACCAGTTTAAAGAAAGCTTTGAAAGTTATAAGAAACAGAAGACAACTAGAAGAAAATATTTGCAAAAAAGAAACCCTGTTACAACAACAATTTCTCTATCAAGCATACTAAATCCATCACAATTGGACCCAGTGACAAAGCTTCTGAGGTTTTTGCAGATGAAATAGAAATGACTTTGAAAAAAAAAAAAAAAAAGGAGCCAGATAAAATCAAATAGCAAGATATTTGTACTAGAGAGAATACACTGAAGAATCAATTAAAGAAAATAAAAGTTAACTTATTTTTTAAATTAGCATCTAAACTTTATTAATAATTATACTTTTCAAAAGACTCCTTTTAAGTCAAAACATATTTTCTTACCATAAAAATACAATTCAACCTTTTTCAATCATTATGTGGGTTTAAAAGACATCTTTCCAACTTAATCCTGCTCTTCTATTCCACAGATTTCCATGAAGGGTCAGTGATGAAATTTTGAGGGCTATTAACAAAATATGCAATAGTTTGAAATTTTAAAGTTTTATCTTTCTTGCTTTCCTTGTCCATGTCAATCAGTCTCCAGACCACCTACTCATGATTGTACTATGGAAAGCAGAGCAAATAAATAAAAGGGAAAAAAAAAGTCTAGTTGATTTTTCCCTATTCCCACAGCCAATGGTGTAAGTCTCCTGGCAGAAACTACTACTGAGATCTACATGATCCCATGAGGAACCAGAAACTCCATCACAACAAACAAGGAAGAAACTAAATGGGACTTGGAGAGGGCTGCCAAAGGGCACTAGAATAAAGCATGATTCAGTCACTAAATGTCCCTATTTCTTTTCCCCAGAGATATCAGAAAAGAAGTGGAATAGCAAAGAAAGGAAAATAAGTAGCAAGAAAGAGTCCTAGAAATTGGGAAACCCACCTTAATTCTCTGTAGGCTATGGATCCCAGATATCTGGCAAAGGAAAAGTGTTGCTAATATTTTAGAGGATGATTGAGCACACCTGATTCATTTCATATAACCAGAAATGTGAGGACATATAAGGTACAAAAAAATCTCATCAGAAGTCAGAAACAAATCAGAAACATTGGTTCAAATGCCAGTTCTACTACATGCCATTTGTGTGTCTTTGAATATGTTATTTGCCCACTGGAAGACTATTTGTTTATTTATAAAATATATGGTTGGACTAGATGATCTTTAAGATACTTTCTATATGCAATTCCATAGGTGGGTTTTCACAGAAAATGTTAAAGAAAGAAAAAGCTTAAATAATTTTTGACTGCCATTTATATAAAAAAGTTATTATAAATCAAAATATTGCCTTATTATTAAATCAATTTTAATTTTCCCAGACTTTAAATGGGAGTTTTATGATGTACAACAAAAATTCAGGAATGTTTATTTAAATCACTGATAGCCATAGAATTAAAAACCATAGATTTAGAGCCCTGTGGAATTTAGAAGCCAATTAACCTAATTTTCTCATATTCAAGATGAGAGATGATTTATACAATGTCATAGACCTCACAAGTGAAAAATGCTGGAATTTAAACTCAGTCCCTCTGATTACAAATCCAGACGTCTTTTCCCTACCCTAGTATATAACATTAGCAAGAATTTTTGTATTCTTGTGTAATAAAAAGAATACTATGCAAGAAATAAGAAGACCTATGTTTGAGTTTTGTTTTATTTTGTTTTCTATTTTGAAACAGTATGTCTTTTATCAAATAATTTCCCATCTGTATTTCAATTTCTTTATTTGGAATAGAGTATAATAAAAGCTCCCTTCTAACTAACTTAACCCAAATAGCTAATGAGCTATTTACTGACAAAATAAATGTGAAAATGCTATATAAACATTTAAGTGTAGGGAAATGATAAAATGATAAGAATGATGCTGATTGACATCTTTGTATAAAATAGCAAGATATTTTGACATTCTTAGACACAAATAATATATATTTTACCACACAGAGATATGGATGTTGAGCAAGGATGATATTTTCAAAAAGCAACAAAAAATGATTGTAGTCAGATGGCAGTGAATGGTTATTAGAAGGTGTACAATGACAGATCAGTATAGTACCTTGAGTAGCGTTTTTAAATTGTGTTGTATAGGTGTTGCTATCCACTAGAGACATTGAACCATCACTATACCACATTGAACCATCATTATATCATAATATACTTACCATCACAAGATAAATACTGATGTTCCATGTATCATTATTGTTGTTTCTCCTTCATAAAGAGACCCATGACATCAGGGAGGTAATGCTGTGACATTCAAGTGAATTGGATTGAAGTGAGAAAGGACTGCATAAGGTCACCAGTCTCACTTTCTCCTTCAGAGCTATCTGGGTCCAGTGAAAAGATAAAGATTAAAAAAAAACTGGAGATTATCCTGGATGAAATGGGAGATCTTGGCCTTTGTATAATGAAATTATCAAACATTCAAGGCTTATGCCATTATATGAATCAGTGTTGGTAGTACTATCTTGGTCTAAAATTTCTGGAAAACAATGTGGAACTTTGTGACAAAGATCACTAACCTATCTATATCCTTTATCTGTCACTGGACCTGTATTATAAAACACAAAGATTCTTTGTGTATCATTTAAAACAATACTTTTTTGTGGTAGTAAAGAACTGGAAACAAAGTGATCATACATTGAATGGGGAAATGCTAAGAAAACTGTGGAATGGGCATGGAATGAAATATTATTGTAGTGTAAGAAAGAATAAATATGAAGAATTATAAGGAATGTAGCAATATTTGTATGAACCAATATAGAGTGAAGTAACCCAGCACCAGAAAAATAATATATACAATGACTAAGATGGTATAAATGAAAAGTACAATAAAATAAAAAGATATTTCTGGTGACAAATGTTAGCTCCAGATAATAAATGAGGAAATATGCCACGTTCTTTGTTGGAGAAGTGAGAAATTACAAATATGCAATATGTGCTGTCAGAAAAGTTTGCTGTGTCAGTTGGCTTTATTCAGCACTGTCTCTTTAATACAAGGTAAGGCTAATTGTTGAGTATTTGTGGGGAAAGGGAATCAGAGAATTCCTTTCAAATGGGGCTATGCCAGTTAAGATGGAAACACCTGAAGGGCTTATACACATATAATCCAGAGAAAAACCTTCTAGCTATCTCTTACATTCCCATCTGATTCAAGCAGTTGGATCCTTTCCAGTTTTCCTCTCTAGTGCTCATTTTAGCCAGCTTTTCACATGTACATTTATAACAGTCCTGACTGATCATATCAGACACAAGACATACCAAATTTCACTAATACTAATATATGAGGAAGGAGAAAAAAAGCAGAAAGAGACATTAGATGATTTGCCTTAACCTCCAGCACTCAGCACAGTTTCTAATACATAGGTAAATAAATGTTTACTGAACATATGAATGAATCCCCTCTATGGTGTATTTAGCAAGGGATGACTCTACACAGTAACAGTAGCTTGTATTAGTATATAGCTTTCCTTGTAAAGAAGTTGTGGTATTAATAATGCAAACGCCTTTATCTCCATTTTACATGCAAGAGAGCAGAGATTTGATCCCCCTACTACAGTTGTAGAACATATATAAAGCAGAGTAGACAACAAAACTAATGAGATGTCAATGTCTTAACAAAATGTTTTCACATGATGATTCCTTTAATAAATGTGAGTGCCTTTCTCTGAATAAATCAGAAGGGGCAATATATTGGCTTGACTAAAAATGGGTAATGCCCATTGGGATTTTAAATAACAAAATCGAGAGAAAATTGGGGAATTTGGAGGAATATTTCTATGAAAAGGAGACCCACTGATAAGGATAACTCTCTTCTCCCATCCACAAATCTACCACAATATCTAACCTAGCAGTGGATCTATTTTACTCTAAAAGATTCCCCTTTCATCCAGAAGTAGAAGGGAGAAGAGAGTGGAAGGTAAAGTTATGGGAGCTGAATGTCTCACATATTCCAAACACATAGGGATATGAAAAGACAGCCTGAAAGAACATTCAAACAGCTGAGAAGCCAGTTTTTTCCTCATAAAACAGCTAGCCCTATCAAAAGTTGAGCTACGAATATAACCTTTCCAGAAAATAAAAGACTTCCAGGTTCTGCAAGACCAAATTTGTCACATTTGTAACCTTGACACATAAGTTTCCTTCATCTGTGTTTTTCTCACAGATACTTTGTATATGTATACTAAATCCCACCTCAAGTTGGGGTGGGAGATGGGGGCAGAGGAACGAGGAAGAAACATTTTCTAACTACTATTATAATTGTGTCATCTTAGTCAATAACTCTGGCAAAATTTATTTAGGTCTGTTGAGTGTTGACAGATGCATACCAGTGAAAGCTCAAGAGCTATAGTGTTAGCAGTGAAGTCCTCCATAGTTAACCTAGATTTTGAGGTGACAGTTGTCCTTTAGAAGTCTCCAACCCCATCCCACCAAGTTCAAGTTCAAGTCCAATTATTTTGCTACAACAAATAAGAAATTGGCAGAAAGAATCAGAAAAGGCTAATTCACTAATCATTTAAAAATGTGATCTCTTCATCCTAGGAAAACCAATATGAAAAGTCACAAAATTTCACAAAACAATTTTATTTGACTCTGCTCCCCTGGAAATCTTTTTAAAATCATCAATTGTATTCCTTTGGTTTGGCCCTCTGAGACCAAGTTTCTATTTCTCTTACATATCTGATAATATTATTCCTAATCTGATTTATAATAAATTAAAATATTTTCCTAAATGAATTTTATACTATGTAGAGAACCCTCATATTCACCTTTTGAAACTGTATTGATTCCTCAAGATCCAACTCAAAAGCTATACCCTTCATCATGTATCATAATTCTCCAAGTTATAGATGTGGAAACTCTCACAGAAGTTTGCACTTCTCTCATGCATTTATGTTCCACTCTTCAACATATGTATGTGTGCCTTATTCTCACTAGTGCATAATATGATACAAAGTCTGTGCTAAGTCTTCATCTTATTTATCCTTCTTTCTCCCACAGATTCTTGAACTTAGTAAACACATCACTATTTGTAAAGTTTTTGGCATATGTCAGATACTATATAAATGCTTATTAACAGTGATAATATTGAGGGTGGGGTCAAGATGGTGGAGAGTAGCCAGGTCTTTATCTGAGCTCCTCCTGGCATCCCTCAGATCATCACCAGATCAAGTCTCTAAACTAGTTTTGGAGTGACAGAACCCACAAATATTTGGAGTGTAGCAAATTTCCAGCAGAAAATATTTTGGAAGAACATAAGAAAATGTCTATCAATCAGGTATGGGGGAGGTGGCTGAGTGCAAGTATAGGGCAGGTCCCAGAGCATATGTGACATCCTCACACTGGGAATCTGCTAGGAAGTTCTTAGCCAAAATATAGCAGCACCAGCTACTCTGTATTAGTTCAGAAGTAAGTGCATCAGCAAGTTAGCTATGAGACATTCAACGCAAAACATAAGACAAATAGTAAGTCTCTGAATCCCAGAATAACACAGGACGTGGCCTCACTCACCCAGCAACAGAAGGAGGTCAGTAGTACCAGCCCAGGGCAATGTACATAGTCACCATAGAGGAAGGTTGGGACAATCTCCCCTATGCCCTAAGAACAGACCTCAACCTTAAAAAAATAAGCAAAAATGCAGAAAATAACTCTGACCTTAGATAGCTTTTATGGAGACAGAGAACAGATCTCAAACCCTGAGAATCCTAAAGGCAAATTGTTTCAAGCTGAAGCCCCAAGGGGTGAAATGAATTGGTCCCAGTCTCACAAGGCTCTCTTAGAAGAATTCAAAAAAAGATATTAAAAGAGAGTTAGGAGAAAAAATAGGGAAAGGAAATGAGAACTTTTCAAGAGAGTTTGGAAAAGAAATACAGAAATTATCTGAAAAAAAACTCCTTTAAAATTGAATTAGTGAAATGGAAAAAAACATATTTTACAATCAGAATTACCCAGGATTTAACAGTTTTCACTTTAAAGGACTGAAGGGAATCTGATATTTTAAAAGGCAAAGGAATTGAGATTGCAGTCAAGTATCAACTATGTAACAAAATTAAGCATTATCTTTCAAGAAAAAAAATGGACATTCAATGAAACAGGTGAATTTTATTTATTTCTGATGAAAAGACCAGAGTTGAAAAGAAAATTTGATCTTCAAATACAGAATTCAAGAGAAGCATAAAAAGGTAAAAAGGAAAGAAAGAAAAATAACTTTCTTTTAAAAGTTAAAAAATTTACATCCCTATATAGGAAGATGATATATTTAACTCATGAGATCTGTATCTCTGTTATGAGTATACTTAGAGAGTACAGGTATAATTTGATTTTATTATGATAATATAAAAACTAGAGGTAGAAAGGGAATTTTATTGAAGAAGAGGAAAATGGAGTTAAAAGGGGATAAATTACATCTCATGAAAAGGCAAAAAAAGATGAATTAATATTGAGGAAAAGAAGGGGGTAGTGAGCAAATCTGAATATCGGATTAATTTAGCTTCATAGAGAAACTTGTCTAACCCTATAGGAAGTAGGAGAAGAAAAGGGAAAGGAAAAGGGGAGACTACTAGAAGGGAAGACAGAAGTAGGAAGGGAAAGGTATAAGAAAGGAGGAAAAACTGTAAAAGGGGAGGGCTGTATGAGAGAGGTGATAGTCTTAAGTAACATATTGGGGAGAAGGATAAGGGGAAAAAGAAAGAAAAATATAACTTGGGGAAAATAAAATGGCTGAAAATATAGAGTTAGTAATTTTAACTGTGAATGTGAATAGACTTAGTTTGAATATGTGTTTAACTATGGATGATCAACTTTCTCTTTACAGCTTATGTGTTTTCCCTCTGACTCTTCAGCAACTGATCAGAATGTAACAGTTTTTCAGTGCCCACATTGGGAATATTGACCATGAATTAGTTCAAAGATGGAAAGAGAAATCCACTACTGGAGCCACCAGAACAAGTACAAAACTAGCAGTTTGTAAAATATCTTCCCATCAGATTGTCATAGCTAAGAATGCTTGAAGTTTGATCTAATAAAAGAAACACTATACTTGAAGTCAAAAAAGGGAGTGAGTTCCAGTTTTGAACCTTAGGTAATCCTGGATAACTTCTGAGCCTCAGTTCCTTTATCTCTATAACAAGAATAATAATACTTGTATTGCCTATTTAAAAATAAGATGTAGAAGTTAGCTAGTCTTATGAGGAAAACATATGGGGAAATAGAACTTAAGAGAGATGAGGTAACTGAAGACCTTATGAATAGTTAGAGTTGTGATAGATGAGGCAGCTAAGTATATATAGAGTTCTGCACTTGTAATAAGGGAAAACAGTTCAAATATGGTCTCAGACATTTGCCAGCTATGTGATCTAGGTGAATAACCTCGGTTTTTTCATCTATAAAATGGAGATAATAAAATCACTTCTCTCTGGGAATAATTGTAAGGATTCAATGAGTCATTATTTGTAAAGATATGAATGAATGAATGAACAAATGAATGAAAATTATTTATTGTTTATTTTATACCAGCCACTGTGCCAAACCCTAGGGATAAAAACACAAAAAGTTAAATTTTTGTAGTCTTTCAGAAGCTTACATATCAACAGGGAAAGTGAAAATATGTAGGGGACTATGGGGGGCTATATTGATCAAGGAAGTTACAAGAATAATGAATTGCTCATGGAGCACTTGATTAAGTACACATAAGGAATGAAAATAATCATTGGAATATTGTTCACAAAGTTGGAATTGAAAAGTAAAGGGTGAGGAAAAGACATTGTTTAAATGTGATCAGGGAACTCTAGAATGTTAGGGAAGAATCAGTTCCAAAACTCTCAAGTTCCACCAAATCAGAAACCCACTAACTCAGAGTGATTGATAGATCTTAAAGTTGGAAGTGGAAGCTAGCTGGGGTTTAGGAGCATTATGTGAGGGTGGTCTGGAAAGAGAAACATGGTAGAGCTGGATCAAACTAGACAGGAACTTAGTGATAGAATATAAATATACATCTTCCAATTCCAAATCCTAGAGAAAAGCTGTTCCTTCTGTTAGTCAATACTGCTTCCCTTCTAGGTCTATCAAGAGGAAAGAATTTTAAACTTGAAAATATACTATGGAAATGAATTGATCTGAGATGAACCAAATCAGTTCCAATAATGAACTGAACTAGCTACACCCAGTGAAAGAACTCTGGGAGATGACTATGAACCACTACATAGAATTCCCAATCCCTCTATTTTTGTCCACCTGCATTTTAGATTTCCTTCACAGGCTAATTGTTCACTGTTTCAAAGTCTGATTCTTTTTGTACATCAAAGTAACTGCTTAGGCATGTATACATATATTGTATTTAATTTATACTTTAACATATTTAACATGTATTGGTCAACCTGCCATCTGGGGGAAAGGGTGAGGGGAAGGAGAAGAAAAGTTGGAAGAAAAGGTTTTGCAACTGTCAATGCTGAAAAATTACCCATGCATATATCTGTAAATAAAAAGTTATAATAAAAAAATGAATTGATCTTGTTACTGTGGCTGCTGTTGAAACAGAGATGTGTCCTCTTGTTTTTCAAAAATGCAATTTCCACTTGGTTATCTGTCTCTGTGGACCTTTGGTCAGTTTCACTTTGTTACCTGCCTTCATTTGTCAAAACAGCAGAAAGCCCAATGAATGAGCTAAGCATCCCCCTATAATGTTCCAATACCATGTTCTTCTGGAATTAAGTTTACTGACACATACACCATCCAGCACACCAGAGCCCTATTACTCTGTCCTGTATTCAAATTCAGACACAGGTGCCATCATAACATATGGAAGGGAAGAAGTAGGTAAAGAGAGGATTGTTTCTTGGAAGCAATAAGGGAGTAGCAACCCAGCAAGTGGGCTGAAAATACATAGGAACTTCAGGAAATTCCAAAATCATTCCAAATCATTTATTAGAGATGATTTGAAAACTATTTTTGGACAAGTAATTCCCTTGGGTCTAAGAAGGAAGAAAATTACAAGCATTTAAGTACCCAATCTGTCCCATGTGTTGCATTAAATTGATTTAAAAATTCTTTTTCATTTGATCTCATAACAATCCTGGGAGATAGAAGCTAATTATCTACCAGGATTGTTATGAAGAAGTTAATATTATCTTTATTTCACTTTTTGATGAAACTGAGGCAAACATTGGTTCCATGACTTGTACAAAATTACACAGATAGGAAGTATCTGAAGTGAGATTTGAATTCAAATCTTCCTGCTATCAGGCCCAGCCCTCTGAACCACTTTGATGCCTCTAGGGGAATGTCTGATGAGAAAAACATGAATTGACAATTATTATGATCACTATTCTACACTTATACAGTTTTAGAACATTTATACAGTTTTACAATTTTAAATTTTTATACTGTTTTTGGGGGTCAGTGAAAGGTGAAGTGACTTTCCCAGTCATCCAGCCATTATGTGTCAGAGGAGGTACCTGAAGCCAAGTTTTACTGGTTCTGAGACTGATTCCCCATTACATTATAACTTCCTCTGCTCAGAGAAAAAGACAATTATTTTTAGTATCTTACCAAAACCATGGGGTAATTTTGTTCAGCTTAACAACTATTTGTGAAATTCCTAGTCTGTGCAGAACAATATGCTAGATATATCTCTTCTTCAATTCATGTAACCAGATGAAATGTTTTGCTTGTGAGAATATTCCCAAAACATTCATAAAATGAGATTTTTCCTATATTTTCATCATTCTATCTTTTTGTTTGGGAAAGGGAGAAGGTGAGGGTTTCAAATGAGTTTGTGGTAAGGGTAGGGAAGGAGGAAGCCCAGTATGCTGAAGACGTCAGGTTTTAATCTAAATTATATGGCCTAGAACCTAGCTTCTTAAACTGTGGTTCTTAACCCTTTATAAGGTCTCATAATTGAATTGAATTTTTGAAATTATGATTTATTCTTGTAAATGTTTGAATTGTACAACTATTATATATATATATATATATATGTATATATATATATATATACATATATATATATATATATATATATATATATATATATATATATATATACAAGATTATATAAGAATTTCTCAGGTGAAGAGGTCACAAATGGAAAACGTTCTAGAAGCCCTGGTCTAGAAAACATGGAACTGTTCGAGATTTTCTGTGTTCTAATTATTCAAAAGCCTTGTTTTCCCTTTTTTTGAACCACACCAATAGGCAAGCTTCCAAAAAGTGGCTATTCTGAGGTGTCACTCATTATTTCTAACTTCTCTGTCAGACCTAAAGTTTCATTTTATTTGCCAGGCTAAGCATCCACCACTAGCTTCAGATCAAAGTGATAAATGCATTAGTTCCCTGAATATTCAAAAGTTGGTACTCCAAATTAATTATGGCACCACTCAGTCTGTTTCTCAAGCTTTAGGGACCAAGTCTTAACTATACAATCAAAAGCTAACCTTCCTCTGAAGTTTCCTTTAAACAGACTGACTGGCTATCTTCTAAGGAGTCATCCACTGAAGAAAGTGCAGTAAGAAAGCAGCTCTAGGAGCTAGTTATTGACAAGAGTTTTTAAAAGACACAAATAATAGAAATGGAGACACACTCCTGAATCCAATTTAGAATGCTAATCTTTCTGCTGACCTCCAATCTGTCATCTCTAACTGGATTTCCAGTAGACTTTTAAAACTTAATATAGTGTGTCTAAAACAGAACTCATTCTTTTCCCTAAATCGTTCCCCAACTCCTATCTTTCCTAATTCTATAGAGGAACACATTATTCTCCCAGTCCTTGAGATGTACAACCTAGAAGTCATCCTAGACTCCTCACTCTCTCATCTCCCATATCCAAGCACTACAGAAAGCCTGACATTTTGCAATATTTCCCAAATATGCCTTCTTCTCTCCTCTAAGACTACAGGTTCTCCTAAGCTTATACCTGAGTTATTGCACTAACTAGTTGGTGGATCTGCCTGCCTAAAATCTCTCTTCACTCTAATTCATTTTCCATTTATCAACTAAAATGATTTTCCAAAAACATGGGTCTGATCATATCACCCAATACTATTCAATAAACTCCAGTGTTTTTTGTAGCAAATAAAAATGCTCTATTTGCCATTAAAGCCTTTCATAACCTAGCTCCCTTTTACCTTTTCAGTCTTCTCATACCTTACTCCTTAATGCTTACTCTTCTATCTGAAACAGCTTTTAGCTGTTTCAGAAACTTGAGATTATATCTCTCAGCTCCAGGCATTGTCTCTGGTTATTGCCCATGCTTGAAATGCTTTTTTTCTTCTGTTCCCTACTGACTTCTTTGACTTCCTTTAAGTCCCTACCTTCTATAGGAAGCTTTCCCCATCCCTTCAATTCCAATGTGTTTCTTCTTTTAATTATGTCCTATTAATCCTGCATTTAGCTTACTAGAAAAATATAGATATGTTTCTTTACATATTTTCTCCCTCATATGACTGTGAATTTCTTAAGAGGAGCAACTGTCTTTTGATGCTTTTTGCATCATCAGCACTTAGCTCAGTGCCTGGAACATAGTAGGTGCCAAATAAATGCTAATTTATTGATTGATTAGTAAAGCACTGATTTGGAAAGCAGTTCTGAAGTCATCTAGTCCTTTTTCTATCTGAATAAGAATCTCCTCCAAAGGAGAGAATAATTTTAATCTTAGAAAAATAGGAGGAATGGATGCTAGGATTTGAAGCTGGAAGGGACCATAAGAAAGCATCCAGATTCTTAATATTTTTGTGAGTCATAAACCCCTTTGTCAATCAGGTGAGGCCTATGAAATTCTTTTCAGGATAATGTTTTTAAATAATTGAAAGAACCACTAATTGAGTTAAGGGTTAGTTAAATAAAGATGTATCTCACCTCCAAATTTACAGACTTGAAATTCCTATATTAAAAACCTCTGATCTAGTTTAACAATCTTATTTTTATGAATTTACAAGAAGGTCATTTACATGAGTATAGTTAATTTAGTGTAGTATAATATAATATAGTATGGTGTATAAAGGTATATCCAATGTATACGTGTATTTATTTTCATTAAAACTATATATAGTAGTGTGAAGAAAACTAGATTTGATATCAAAGAACTTAGATTTAAGTTAAAAGCTCTATTATTATGCTATGCTGTTATGCTAACTCTATATTCTGCCATACTGTATTATACTATGTGATTTGATGCTATACTTTTTTTTGCTACACTATTAAATATTCTATATGCTACACTATGCTCTTATTGTAAACTGTGATTTTTTCCTTTAAATAATTGTTACTTGAGATGAAAGACCAATGTATTTTGAATTTTATGAGCCTCTACTTGTCTAAGAGCTCCACAATTATTCTGTCTTGCAGTTCTTGCAGGGAAATATAGGGCTATTAATATTAATTGTGTTGATCTCATAATATGAGCACCACAATGTCCAAAGACAAGACAAAGATAGATGAAATAGTGAAAATAAGGTCAGATTCACATCTACCACTGTAATCTACCACAAGCCCAACTTCCTATTTTTCTTTAAGTAAAAGACAGAACCCTAGATCATTCTTGTTAACTTAAATTGAATTTACACTTGGTGAATTAAGCGTGATTTCCCTGAAGGTCAGTTTTCCCTATAATTCTCATGGTCAATAGATTTGTTGAAATAAGATTTGCAGGGTAGAAGGAACAAAGGAAAATAAGTAAATGCTGGACTCCAAGATGGACCCATCCTCCACTTTTCCTCTCCCTCAGGTATGAGTTTGCATTTCCTCTTTCTATTCTCTACCTCCCCTTATGAAACCTTAGATATGCCACTTACTGTCCCCAGCCCTCAGTTTCCTGTAAAGTAATATATATATATATATATATATATATATAAAGCATTTTGAAAGCATTCCTTGAAAGGTTTGTTGTTTGTCCAATCCTTTCAGTCATGTCTGACTCTTCAGGACCCCAATTTGGGATTTTCTTAGCAAAGATACTATAATAGTCTATCATTTGCTTCTCCAACTCATTTGTACAAATGAGTAAACTGAGGCAAATGAGGTAAGTGACTTGTCTAGTGTCACTCAGTTAGTAAGTGTCTGAGAATGAATTTGAACTCAGAAAGATGAGTCTATATGATTCCCAGACCAGCACTCTACCCACTGTACCACATAGCTACTCTTCTCTGAGCAGTAATTCATGCAAATATTATTTCATAGATGAAGGCACTGAGACGTAATAATTAATAAATGTCAAAATCCAAACCAATTTCAGCTCTTCTCATTCAAGCTCTTTTCACTACAGTGACCTGGCACATTAAAATAAAACAGTGGATTTGATAATCTCCCAGGTCCCTTCCAGTTTTGATATTCTTTTAGTTCTTTCAGTCATTGAAAGGACATATAAGTAAAATGAGCAACACACTGGAATGTCAACAAAGATATTCCACACTCCCAATTGCACATTTATACAATAAAGGAAATTAGTTTATCCTTATTTGGCTTGAAAGTTGTAGATCTGATCTTCCAAACAAATTGAGCACACAATTAGAAAACATCATTATTACATGGATCCATTTTCTAAAGAATAGCTACACAGTATTATCAGGTAAAAGGTATAAACCTCCCCACTTGAACAACACTGAATCTTCTAAGGGACTATGGGAATAGCAGTGAGAGATAAAAATGGTTCCCATTTATATAGCCACAGGATAAAACTCACCAGAGTCTTTCCCACTAGATAAACACTAAGGACATTTAAATCTATCATCTGTTCTTTTGAGCATCTGAAACTGTTATCCCTTTCTCCTTCCTTGGTTAGCTTTGTACATAAAATAACTTATATTTATATAGCACTTTTAAAAGAATTTATTTAATTAACAATTAAATAATAATAATTAAAAGAATTTAAAAGAAAATTTTAAAAAATTTATTTACAAAAATATGAGATAAGTGATGTATCCATTCTGTTTTATAGATAAGGAAACTGAGATTTTTAAAAATTGATTTGCCCTTGGTCATATAGTGAATAATTCCTGAATCTCCAAAGTGGAAGGAACCACAAAGATCTTAGAGTTTGGGCTATACTGCTAAAAGAATATCTTCTCTAACCTTCCCAATGAATTTTACCCCATCTTTTAAAAAAATCAGGTCCTGAAACATGATCATAAACACCTAGAATTTAGTACTAGAATGTATTCTATTTTGCCATCTCTCCTGTATATATTCTTCACCACTGCTATGTTCCCAATCTCCTTTCTATTCATAGCACTTTTAGGTAATAAAATCTGTGATTTTGCTGATAGCATGTGAGGGAACTCCCTCTATTAATGAAACTTAGCACCTTCTTAGTTATTTACATTATTAGAAAATTGTCTAGAACAGTGGTATCAAACCTAAATAGAAACAGGTGCCAGTAAATCATATGTACGTATATATGTATATATCCTTTTAAGGCCACATATTGACTTAGAAAACCACATATTAACATCATGTTCTATTTTTTTTTATTTTGTTAAATATTCCCCACTTATATTTTAATCTGAATCTATATAATGTTTTCTTGACACTTATAGCCTAGAGCCCTGAGATGCAGTATTACTTGAACACACTGAGACATATAATAGTTAATAAATGTCAAATAATTAAAAGCCAGAACCAAATTCAGGTCTTCTCATTCAAGGGCCCTTGCTCTTCTCATTATTCTAATCTGATTCTTTAAAATAAAGTGTTGGAACAAGATTATGTGATGATCAACTGTAATGGACACTCTTTTCAACACTGAGGTGATTAGAAGCAATTCTAATAGATTTGTGATGGAAAGAACCATTTACATCCAAAGAGGGAGAGAGAGAACTATGGAGATTGAATATGGATCAAAACAGTTTTTTCACCTTTCATGTTGTTGTTGTTTGTTTGCTTGCTTATTTTCTTGGTTTTGTTTCTGGTGTTTTTTCCCTTTTTATATGATTTTTCTCACACAGCATGATGAATGTAGAAATATATTTAGAAGAATTGCACATGTTTAATCTATATTGGGTTGCTTGCTGCCTAGAGGAGTGGGGAGGGAGGGAGAAAAATTTGGGACACAAGTTTTGCAAAGGTGAATGTTGAAAACTATCTTTGCATATGCTTGGGAAAAAAAATGAAATACATTAAAATTTTTGTAAAGTGTTGGATTCTAGAATCTCCTAAGACCCTTCCAGCTTTGATATTCTCTTCTTTCTATTGATTGATATTGATTGATTTGATATTGATGTTCTCCCTATATTAGGAAAAGAACTAACATCAGTATTACCATTGCTATTAGAAAAGACTTTAAAATCAACTACTTGATTGAACTCACTCACAATTTCTGTTACTTCCAGATTAAAACACCTTTCCCTAACCATCATTCCATTATGTATGTTGTTTCTACATTGTGATGTTATTTCAGACGTGAAATCATAATATAGTTAAAAGAGCACCAGTGGGGGCAAGATACCGAAATTTTGTCTTGTTTTTGCTAATAAATTTGATATCCTAGCTAATCACAATGCCTTTGTTCTCTGAGCTTCAATTTCTTTAGATGAAAAATTAAGAGGAAATTGATGACTTCCAAGCTTCATTATAGTTTCAATATTTCTATGATTCTAGGTAGACAAAGCAAATGCACTGATCACAAAGAGGGTTCTTTTAGTTATTACTTTCATCTGACTCTGAAATACTCTTGCAAATCATGGTCACCTGACTGTCTGGGACTGAAGAAATGTAACCAAAGACATCGAGACTGAAAACAATTTCTCTACTTGAGCTATAAAGAGTTAGATAGCCAAGTTCCAAAGACGGGCAAAGAAATTCCATTCAGGGACAAGGACATTCATAATTAGACCTACTATAAATAACCTGCAGACTGTATTTGAAAACAGTTCAGTAATATGTGGATATAGCATGAATTTTTTGCTTGAACTCAGATGGTAACCATCAACATTTACTAAGAAAGCAAGATCCAGAAGTAGCCCCCTTTTTCAAAGAACATTATCTAGTATTGTTCATTACCATTCATTAGAACTGAAGAATGGCAGGAAGGGAAGGTAGACTCCAGAAAACAAAGTGTTAGATCTGCTACAAACATTAGGATAAAAAATGTTAAAAGGTTAGCACTGGAAGAAACCTTAGAATATAAGATTTTGGAGTTATAAAAAAAGTTTAAATATAAGAAACATTATTCTCAAAACTTGAAGAGACCAGAGAACATAAAATTTTCATTTTATAAATTACCTTAAAACTAAACATTAGTGCTAGAATCTTATATTCATTCATTCTTAAAAAAAAAAAAAAAAAAGAAAAGAAAAAGAAAAAAAGGAGGAAGAAAAATTAAAAACTTCATGAACATAATTGAACTTGCTACAGTCAATATTGACCTTGTTTCTAGACAGGTAAAAAGAAGATAATTCAGAAGCAATATCATGTCCAACATGCACTGAAGACTCTAATAAACCTCTGCAAGCTGGGGCATTTTAAATAGGTTATAATTAAATAATTCACACCCCCCCTCACTTATGCCTCTCCATCTCTTGTGAAACAGTCTTTTAAATAAGACAGGCTTATTGGTTGTTTTAATAGGCATTCACTAGAACAATATTTCTCAGCTGCATAGAGGCTGAATTAAAACTCTACTTGGATAATCTCAACTTCATTCCCTATTCAGAATTTTTGGAATTTTTTGTCACGCTAATTAAATATGTATCTGCATCTGACAATGGTTTCTTTGCAAGCACATTTAAATTTAGCTCATCTTTCCACTACAACAGAATTATATAACCAGACATGTTTCTGTCTTTTAAGAATAGGCATGTGAAGGCTTGGAATAATGGAGCCAGATTCTGAGACTGTGACTATCTTTAGCCTAAGGGAGTAAGATACATTTAAGATGAACATTTTACTACTGTACTCCAGCCCCTTCAGTCTTTCCTGCCCACCTTGAAAAGCAGAATGAGCTACATTCTGAGAGAGATGGAGAATGACTGAGATTGCTTTCATATGAATATACTCTCAAGTGACTGAAGGGTAACTGAATTGCAGAAAAATCATCTCCTACCACTTTTGGAATTATACAACAAATTTCTCTGATTTCCACTAATCTGACTTCTCTATATTCCTAGATATTGGTATGTGAATGAGCTACCAGATCATTTGATAAGCGTATAATTCATTACTACAATCTGGTTTATTTCAATTGATACTTGTGACCAAGGAAGAAATGTGTGTGTTAGTTTATCTGTTGGCTTGTTTTGCTATTGTTTGTCTTTTTTTTTTTTTGTCCTGGTCTCAAGAGAGGTATTGCCAAAAAAAAAAAAAAAAAAAAAAAGATCTATTTGATAAAAGCATTTTGACTTTAGAGAAGCAATCACATTTTTAGCTTCAAGTCACATATCAAGGACCAATGATAATTTTTCTAAAAATCTATTTACCAAATAACAAAAAAGCAGCCCAGAATTAAACTGGAAGTGATCTTCTAGAAACAGAATTCATTTTTGAAAGTTGTATTTTATCAACCTCAAACACTATACTGAAGCCCTTATACATCTAAATTTTTAGAAAATGTTCTTAGAAAGGAAAACTAGTAACTCATGGTCATACAGCTGGTACCTGACAGAGGCAAGACTCAAACCCAAATTGTTTAATACCAAGTGTGGGACTTTTTCCACCATGTCACCTGTCCCTGTAGGGCATAATAATTACTTTTTTATTGTGTCTCTGAAAGGTCCAGCAAGAACACTGTATAGGAGACCTTGTCACCTTTCCAGAGAGAGCTTGAAAAAGTGAGTGACGGGGAATAAGGAAAGAAAAAAAAAAAAATAATAATCACAAGAGTGACGACAGTGAAGAAGAGAGAGAAACAGAGATAGGAAGAAAAAAACAAAGCCAGAGACAAAGAAAGACCAACAGAAAAACAGAGACACAGGTAAGAAAAGATAGCCATTTCAGTACTTTTAGTGGACAGAAAATAATAGGATTTGGAGGGAGAGACTAAAACAAGCTGGAAAGCTTTGAAACAAACATTTGTAATTTCTTACATGGTTTTGAAAAGAAATGCAAATTTGTCTTAAAGAGATTTGTGATTTGTGTGCAATCATTTTTTTGTTCTTTGTATACATGGAAATATTCACGTCTGTGGATATTTTTCAAATTCAAAATAACAAAAAATTAACATTATAGTGCAAACTCAAAAGGTTTGGGATCTTCTTCAAATAACTGGCTTTTCCTGAAATAATCACCTATTTATTTGTCTTTCCACCCTTAATTTGGTTAACCCTCCTCAAACCTGTTCATTTTTTCCAGGCTATATCACTTTTTTGATGAATTTCTATACTCTTAATGACTTTCTTAGCTAATTCTTATTCCCTTTTAGCCTTTTTCTTCAGAAGGATAGCACTTCACATTTCTAACAGTGAAACATTTCCCTCTCAATAATTTTATAAAGTAGTATAAATATTCTATTTTATAGATCAAGAAACTAAATCCAAAAATAATAAATGATTCATCCATGACTATTCCAATGACAAATATTGGGATACTCAGTCCATAAAAAATTATTAAGCATCTATTAAGTACTAAGAATATGAAGAAAATCAAGATAGTCCCTATTGTCAGGAGTTTTCAGTTTGATAGGGAAGACAAGTAAACAACTTCATACAAATAATCTGTATAAAAGGCTAATTGGGCATCATCAAGAAAAGGAAGATACTAGAATTAAGAAGGATTGGGAAAGGTCTGAAAATATTTTTCCTTTTTTTTATTAATTTTTATAATTATAACATTTTCTTTGGCAGTACATATGCATAGGTAATTTATTTTACAACATTATCCCTTGTACTCCCTTCTGTTCTGAGTTTTTCCCCTCCTTCCTTCCACCCCCTCCCCTGGATGGCGGGCATTCCCATACATATTAAATATCTTATAGTATATCTTAAGTACAATATATATGTGCAGAACCGAATTTTGTTGTTGTTGTTGTTGCAAAGGAAGGATTGTATTCACAAGGTAAAAATAATCTGGGAAGAGAAACAAAACAAAACAAAACAAAACAAAACAAAACAAAAAAACAAAAAAAAAAAAACAATGCTCACAGCTTACACTCATTTCCTAGTGTTCCTTTTCTAGGCATAGCTAATTCTGTCCATCATTGATCAATTGGAATTGGATTAGCTCTTCTCTATGTTGAAGATATCCACTTCCATCAGAATACATCCTCATACAGTATCATTGTTGAAGTGTATAATGATCCCCTAGTTCTGCTCGTTTCACTCAACATCAGTTGATGTACATCTCTCCAAGCCTCTCTGTATTCATCCTGCTGGTCATTTCTTACAGAGCAATAATATTCCATAACATCCATATACCACAATTTACCCAACCATTCTCCAATTGATGGACATCCATTCATTTTCCAGCTTCTAGCCACTATGAAAAGGGTTGCCACAAACATTTTGGCACATACAGTGAAAATAAAAATTTAGCTGAGACTTGAAGGAATCCAGAAAAGCCAGAAGATAAAGATGAAGAAGGAAAGTCTTTTAAGTATTGGGAGCTAGCCAGTGAAAATGTCCATTGTCAAAGGAAATGGACTGTCTTGTTTGAGAAAGCAAGGATGCAAAGCTTGGATCACAGAGTAGGGAGTGGGAAGAGGAAACATAAGTTATAAAAACACTAAAAAGGAAAACACATTATAAAGGCCTTTAGATGCCAAAAATAATTTTATATTTCATTCTGGAAATGATAGACAGTCATTAGTTTTTTGAAAGGGAGAAGTGACATAATCAGACAGGTTCCTTAGAAAAACTGCTTTGAGAGCTGAGGGGAGGATGAGACTTGCAGCAGACAGACCAATCAGCAGTCTATTGTAATCATGCAGGTATGAAGTCATGAGGTCCTAGCCCAGAGTGGAACAACCAGACCATTGTCAAAAAGAGTAGAGGGGGCACATTTAAGAGATGTTATGATGGTCATTGTTAGTGCTATTTATCCTTTGTTTTTGAAGATTACCAATGACATCATGGGGAATGTCTTGACTCATGTATGAACTGGATTTAAATGATTCAGAGTTGCTCAAAGTGATCAGCCTCATTCTCTCTTCCTGAATCATCCAAGTCCAGTAGCAAGACAATTGGCAATAGCCCAGAATGTAGTGGATGACCATGGCCGACTTTTGTCTTTGAGAAAAGCCTCTTCCTGGCTGAGGGGGAAAAATTATTTGTAAAAATTCAGTTACCAGACAACTCCTGATATTGAAGCTTCACTAGATAAATAAATAAAATATAGAATTTCCCAAATTCATGAGATGAAAAATTTCAAATTAAAACTTAAGGAAAGATATTCAGGGGCCATTTCAAAATGCCTTGAAAACTCTTGTCCAATTAGCAAAGCTTAACAACTGTTGACAAGTGGCAAAGAAAAATTTTATCAGTTAGTGTAACACTTGGGTGAAGATGGTTGTTCAGAGTTCTACAGAATAACGGGAACTAAAGGAAAAAGTCAACTTGGCATTTGTCAAACCAGTACACATAAATTTCTCTGGGGAAAAATCTTTTCGCTCACTCTCAAACTATCCCCTGCTTTCAAAGCTTGTGTCCATTAACTATAGCAGACATCAGATAGCACTTCCAATATGGAGTAAAATCCTCCTTTGGATAATGAGGATTCAACTCAATAAGGGTTTTTGAGCTATTTCCTTGAATTTCACCCTGCAGCTAACAACTCTAACAAAAAGTCCAGCATAGCTATTTATCTTTTCCTGATTTCCAGAAGGTAACTGCCAAGTTACACTCTTAAAAATGGAAAAGAGTTTCAAAGGTCATCTTATCCATCCCCTTGCCTTCAGGCAGCATCACACTAGAATCATCCCAAAGAGATGAGAAACTATCCAATTTTAAATTACCTTCAGGGGAGATGATTGCACATTCATTCTCAAAGTTAACAACTGTTAGTGTCAGTATTTTTTTCCTTAGTTTAAACTAATTTCTTTATCTTAAAATCTCTGCATTTTCACTTATTTTATCTTTTTTTTGAGATGGAAAATGGCTGGTCAGCATAAACCCTTCACATACTATAGATCATGCCCCCAATCTACACCTCCCAAATCAGTCATTCCCTCTTCTCTAATTAAGCTCGATTTATTTCAGAATTAAGAATTATTTAAGAACATACTTATTTATATCCAGTTCATTTCATGGGGTTTCTCTCATTGTTCCATACCCATCAATGTTAACTGTGAAGGTGAGAACTAGATAAAACTTTTTATAAAGGCTGTATAATGGGAGGATCTCCTCCCACATGCCTATTTTTATAACCCAAGATCATGCTTGATTTTCTGCATCCAAGGTTAATGGTTTATTCCTGCCTGACTCACTGCCCATTATTCTGTTTCTGCTTCAACTACATATGTTTGATCATCCTCCATTTTCTATTTCTGTACAGGACCAGTAAGAGGGCATCAAGAAAGTCATTTGTTCAATGTCTAAATTCAAAGAGGACCTCAAATTTAACAGATAAAGGACTATCATCATTTGTTTATGAATATTTGCTTCAAGAAGATATGAATGGTTTCAACATTTTTAATATCAACTAAGACATTGTATGAAAGTTAGATTTTTTCCTCAATGGTCTCAACATGTTTAATATCAACTAAGACATTGTATGAAAGTTAGACTTTTCCTCAATACATAAAGTATATTAAGAATTTTCCTCAATACATAAAGTATTAGAAAATAATTTGTTATTTAAAAGAACAAATGCAAAATTATTTCCCACTTATGTGCCAAAATGTTTGTGGCAGCCCTTTTTGTAGTGGGTAGAAACTGGAAAATGAATAGATGTCCATCAGTTGGAGAATGGTTGGGTAAATTATGGTATATGAAGGTTATGGAATATTATTGTTCTGTAAGAAATGACCAGCAGGAGGAATACAGAGAGGCCTGGAGAGACTTGCATGAACTGATGCTGAGTGAAATGAGCAGAACCAGGAGATCACTATACACTTCAACAACAATACTGTATGAGGATGTATTTTGATGGAAGTGGATATCTTCAACATAAAGAAGATCCAATTCAGTTCCAGTTGATCAATGATGGACAGAATCAGCTACACGCAGAGAAGAAACACTGGGAAGTGAGTGTAAACTGTTAGCACTACTATCTATCTACCCAGATTACTTTTACCTTCTGAATCCAATTCTTACCGTGCAACAAGAAACTCGGTTATACACACATATATTGTATCTAGGATATACTGTAACACATGTTAACATGTATGGGATTGCCTGTCATCTAGGGGAGGGGGTAGAGGGAGGGAGGGGAAAATTTGGAAATGAAGTAAGTACAAGAAATAATGCTGTAAAAAAATTACCTATGCATATGTATGTAATGTCAAAAAATATATAAGTATAAAATTAATTTAAAAAATTAAAAAAAGATTATGTCCTACTTTTAGGAAAGGATATTTTGTTTTCATACATAATGATTCCATTGTTATATTGTGCCACAGTTCTCTTTTATTGTCCTGACGCAGTTTCCCTAATTGTCCTGATTCAGTTTCCCTAAATTGCCCTGCCTCATTTCCCTGAATTGTTCTGCCTCAATTGTTCTTCTCAATTCTGCAAAACCACCCCTCTCTCTTCATCATCAAAATATTTGATAAAGATAAAAGATCTTCTATTTTAGAATATCAGAATGCCTCTCCCCATCCCAAGCTATCAGAATATCGGATATTGTCTTATCAAGATGCCTTTCCCCATCTCAGCTGCCTCCCCCCACCCTGTCAGAGTTTCAGTTCCCACTCTCAGCGCTCTGACTCCACCCTTCCCTCAATCTACCCCCTGTAGCTGAGCCATGTGCATATATGTCATTGGAAACTCATTTTGTTTGCTGGATTCTTAGAGACAATAGTCTCATTCAGCCCTGGGACCAAACCATGGATCCATTTGGTCCCAGTAAATCTCTTCCTTTCAAATAAAATATTAAATACTCTCTAATCTCTATCTTACCTCAGTTTTTCTGGCATTACAGTTATGGTTTGGATCTTTAAGTAATCCAGACTTCTGTAGGTACAATGAAGGGAAAGAAACAACTCATTTGTAGCCAAAGTATTTAGGTTTACTTCCTGGTTTCACCACTTATCCTTAGTCAAATTATTTCATCTCTCTAAACCTGATTCCCCATCTTAGAAATGACAAGATGAACCCAAGATAAGCCACTTAAATGAAGCAGCAACAAAACCTGAGGGGGGAAGGAAGAGAAAAAGGGGAGAAAGAAAGGGGAGAGAGAATGGAGAGAGGAGACAGACAGATAGATGGACAGAAAGAGAGAGACACTAAGAGAGAGAGACAGAAGACAGAGACAGAGAAAAAGGAGGGGAGAGAGACAGAGAGAGACAGAGACTGATGCAGAAAGTATGTGCTGGGAAGATCAAACTACTTTCTTGACCTATCTTGACCACTACCTCCTCTCAGAAACTGATGGAACCAACCTAGAATCCAGAGCCTAACAAGCTCAGAAGTAACAGTGCTCCCAGGTAACTAGCTCTGGTTCTAGCTCAACTCTTGGAGTAGTCATCCACAGGAGAAGCCCTTGTGGAGAAAAGATGTTCCATGTCCACTACCAATACCACCACTAACAACTAGCCAGCTGCTATTAATGAGGCAAGCAAGCCTGGCTGAAGTTGCTAAATACTACAAGGATGTTTCGGCTTCCTCACGCACTCTCTTTTCCAGAGAAATGAAATTTCAACTGCAAGTAGACCAGCCAGTAGAAAAACATTCAGCCAGAAACAGTCTCTCCATACTTTTCTTTGATGCCTACAAGTAAATTCTGAGTTGAGAAAAAAAGGATAATTCCCTCATTAGAGATGTTGGCACAAATTTACAAAATTTTGAGTTGCCCCAGATAAACTGATCTTTTATCACAGCTGCAAATGTTACTAGTAGAGTGAACATAGGCAAATCAATATATTTCTAAGATCCTCAGTATCCCATCTGCCTAAAATGTTTGTTTTGAAGAAAGTACTTCATAAAATTTGTTCTATGTAAATATGAATTATTATTTTTATTAGTTAATAAGAAGTTAATAAATATCTAGTATGTGTCTGGCACTGTTCTGGATGCTAAAGATTCAAAAGCAAAAATAATATAGCCTCTGCTCTCAAGAGGTTTAAATTATAGTAGAGAATATTATCATGTACACAGAAATAAGAGACATATATTTAATCCAGGGTAAAGAGAAAGTAAATTTTAGAGTGGGATTGAATTAGAGGAAGGGTGTGTTGGTTAATGTTTTACAACTTGGATTTTGAATAAAAATATACACATAACACTCTTTTAATTTTAATTTTACAATACAATTAAGATTTTTCTCCAGCTTTTTCTTAAGTCTAGACAAGCCATAAAATGGAGACTCAAGCCCTGATTTGTGGCATTTTTCAATCTGTGAGGTGAAAAAAAACATTACTCATTCATAGTGATATTATAATTAAGACTTCATAGGTAGAGTACCACTAGTCTTTAAACTTCATTGTCTTGTATTCCAACTCCCAAAAGAATTCCTGGAGAATAGGCCCTGTAGGAATGATTTGTAAAGAAGGATTTTGGTTTCCAAACACTTTAACTTTCCCTTGGTATATATTTACTTCTTGAAGGGCATTGGAATAGCTTGCAATTATTTTAATGTTCACAGCTTTGTGATTTGAACCTTTAAAAACAAACTCTACATGAAAACATCACCCATCTTGACAATGAACCCAAGGCTTCATCCTAATCTGCCTAAATCCCAGTTAACCCAAACCTCCTTGTTTAAATGGAGCTCAATTACATTGCCTGGGGTTGTATGAGTTTGGAAGGCTGGCAGCTTTCTAAGCATGCTGGCCCGCTCTGCTCTGGCACTGGGAGCATTCTAACATTCTACAAATTCATTCATTTGGTTTCATCTCTGTGTTCCAGCACAGAGGATGCAGAGAACAGTCTGTTAGAACAGGGACTGAGCCAGAAGGCTTAGCATGACTGGCAGCAAGCCAGGCATTGTGCTCCAGCTGAGTACCAGGAGAAACCTGTCAGGGCCTTCACAGAAACAACACACTACACTTGTAAGACAGAACTACATGAAGAGCCCAGCAAAATGAAACGAAAGGTAATTATTCAGTAAATTCCAAAATCATTTTGGTTTCAGTATCCCATAGGACACTATGCTGTCCAGGATCTCCTGAATGCATTGAGTAATTATTTCAACTCTGCCTCAAGTCTATAGACTTACTAAACATCCAACGGTGAAAATGATCATTCCTTTGCTTTTTTTTTCTATCTTCCATAGTCTTGGAGAACTTCCATGTTGAGATATATTTAGATATGGCCTTCCATTCTACAATAATCAGCCAGAATTTTTCTCTCATTCTACATTAAGCGTCTTAGAAGAGGTTACTTTTATTTAATCTTCTGGTCTGGACACATTTTAAGAAAGTGTTGAGAGATGTTTTTCCTCTTGCACATAAATGTGTTTATCCAGGGAATGAGGAAAATTTAAACTCAGCTTCCCCAGTCTAAACCCAGGGGAAAATAGCCTGATATAAAATGCCATTGATTTATATTGTCATTATCTTCTGATCACTGTGAATATTGTATTGCATCATTTACACTCATGCCACTGTAGCATAAATGGTTATTAAAGGAAAATAAAAGCCACCAGACTGTCACAGCCTGTTAAACTTCATAAATAATATGGATTATGAATCTTCAGGCTTCTGTATATCAATTCAGCAAGAATGATCTACCACTTCATGTTGTTTATTTAGTGTGCATAACATCAGCTATCTAATCTAAACACAGGCCCATCTCATTTTTATTTCTCATCTCAATTGGATTAGACAATTGTATGTGTTACAAAATGATTTAAAAAAACAAAAACAAACCAAAAACCCTGGGATATTATTCAATTGTGTATTTCTTACCATGGGCTTGCTGTCACCTGCTGAAACTTAAAGGAAAATTATTACTGAAAAAATAACAATAGCAAACAGCTAGTAAAAAGCATATATACTTCAATATTGTAAATTGGCTTGTTCTATGTAGAAATTAATATAGTCTCAAAAGTGCAGGTCAGCATAAGAAATAGAGTGGAGGTTCAATGGAATAGATTAGGTACACAAGACACAATAATCAATGACTATAGAAATCTACTGTTTGATAAATTCAGCTTGTGGGATAAGAACTCATTATTTGACAAAAAATTGCACTGGAAACCAGGCAGAAACAAGCCATAGCCAACATCTTATAGCCCATGAAAAAATAAGATTGAAATGGATACATGATATAGGAGTAAAGGGTGATAAGTTAAGCATCAGGACAGCAAAGGATAGTTTACTTATCAGATTTTTGGATAAGGGAAGAATTTATGATCAAAGGAGAACTAGAGAATATTATGAAATATATAATGGATAATTTTTGTTAAGTAAAATAATTTTTACAGAAACAAAACCAATGCAATCAAGATTAGATGGAAAGCAGAAATCTGGGAAACAACTTTATAGCTAATATTCTGATAAAGGTCTCATTTCTAAAACATATAAAAAACTAAGTCGAATTTATAAGAATACAAATTCCCCAATTGATAAAGATTAAAGGACACAGAGAATTTTCAGATGAAGAAATTAACATTGTTGCATAAAAAATGCTCAAACTCTCTATTGGTTAGAGAAATTCAAATTAAAACCACTCTGAGGTACCATCTCGTGGCTATCAGATTGGCTAAGATAATAGGAAATGACAATTATAAATGTGGGAGGAAATGTGAGAAAACTGACACTAATGCATTATTGGTGGAGTTGTGAAATGATCAATCTAATTTGGAGAGCAATTTGGAACTATACTGAAAGAACTATTAGACTTTGATTCAGCAGTTCCACTATTGGATTGTATCCCCAAAAAATCATAAAAAAGGAAAAGGACCCCACATGTATGAAAATGTTTATATCAGTTCTCTTTGTGGTGGCAAAAAATTGGAAAATGAGTGGCTGCTCATCAATTGAGAAATGACTGAATAAGTTATAGTATATGAAAGAAATGGAATTTTATTGTTCTTGAAAAAATTATGAAGAGGCTGATTTGAGAAAAGCCTGGACATATTTACATGAAATAATGCTGAGAAAAACAAGCAGAACCAGGAATACATTGTGCACAGTAACAGCAAGACTGTATGATAATCAACTATGATAGATTTGGCTCTTCTCAGCAATTCAGTGATCCAAAGCAATTCTAATAAACTTTGGATGGAAAATGTCATCCAAATCCAGAGAAAGAATTATGGAAACTGAATGTAAATTGAAGCATACTTCAAATTATTTCTTCTGATTTTTTTTGTGGTTTTTCCTTTTGTTCTGATTTTTATCTCCCAACATGACTCATATGGAAATATGTTTTTAAAATGTGTATGTATAACCTACAAAATATAATTTTTTAAAATGTAGGACAGCAGCCTTTAACTTCTACTGTCTCACAATCCTCCGGATAATCAATCACCAAGTTCAGTATGTCCTTCCCTTACAATATGTCTTGCGTCTATCACTTTCTTTTTACTCCCACAGCCACCACTCTTTAAGTCCTTTATCACACTATAGCCTCTCTCCTTTAGTGACTTCTGACTAGTCTATTTCTATTCTCACATCTGCCCTATACATAATGCAAGCAAAAACACCATTTTCACCATTCCTGCTTGCCTAAAACGCCCACCCAATCTACCTCTACCTATTATAGTGCTTAACATGTGTAATCATTCATTTTTTTCATTTATTGGTATATTCATCCATTAAATATTATAAAGCAAAGGTTGTTGAGAACCTCTGGAGTCCATGAACTATATATATATAAACAGTTTTCTTTGTAATTCTGTATATTTTATCTTATGCATTTAAATATATTATTCTATTATTCTAAGTTATCGCTCTATTATTCTAAGAAGAATTATTCTGTTATTCTAAATCTCACCAGACTGGCATTATAGCAAAAGGTTAAGAATTCTTGCTATACAATCTTGAAACCCCTAATGTCAGGCCTTGTCAGTAACCTGAACATATCCAAGGAGGCTGATAATCCTTCTTAGGATGGAAAAACCAGAATCAAGAAAGGATATCACATATAAAGTCAGTTAAGGTCAATTGTCTGTCTCCCAAACACTTAGATGAGTATGGGGAACTGAGTGTGGTTCACAACATAGCATTTTCATTCTTTTGATTGTTGTTTGCTTCCATTTTATTTTCTTTCTCATTTTTTTCCTGTCTGATCTGATTTTCCTTGAGCAGCAAGATAATTGTATAAATATATATATATATATATATACATATATTGAAAATAAAATAAATTCTGTCACTCTTTTAAAATTAAAAAAGGGGAAATGAAATGAATAAGTGATGTGGTACAAATCAGATCGTTCAGAGTCAATGGGGTCTTTAAGAAATTAAAAATACAAACTACTAAGATATCAAGGGAGGTTTAACTCTTTTCTTTGTAATTCTGAGTTCCTCTCCCTGACCTAATCACAAAACTCAGATTTGAATGTGAAGGATGGGCTGTCAGTCAACAGTTTCCAATCTCTATTTTCCCATTAATTCATTGTGAGATCTTGATCAAATCTCTTACCTTTATGAGCCTTGATTTCTTTCTTTGGCAAATGAGTAGACTACACTATCTAATGATGTCAAAGGTTCCCTTCAGCTCTGATAGCCCATAATTCTATGTCCTATCTCAATCATACCTTTTCCTCCAGGATCTCATTCATCTCTGAACTCAGAGCACATATTTCTATGTTATTCCTTTGGCAATTAAGGAGACTCTACTTGCTGCTATGTATCTTTCTGTTACTTGTCTCTTTCATTAGTGTATCACTGCCTATTCTTTCATTAATATGTCACTATCAGATTACCCATCCATCTTTGGAATCCATCTATTACTTAACTCTCGCCTGTGATTCCAAGAAGCTGTAGCATGTGCAAGTAGCCACAACTTAATAAAATCTGCCCTGAGCAGATGGGCTAAACCAGATGGAGGGTAAACAACAGGCTTCAGGTCCACTAATGAGTGGGAGGGATGTCTCCCCCAAACATGGGAAGATTTCCCCTGACATAAGGAGAGGATAAGAACAAGTTGTTCCAACAACCAATGAGGGCATTGGAGAGTGCTTAAAGCATGATCAGATATCAAAGACACTGAGATCATCCACTATATCCTGGGTCATTGCCAGACATCTTGACAGAGAGTGGTAACGGGTACAATTTGGGGAAAGTTATAGAGTAGAAGACTTAGGCTTGAGGGAAGGAAAAGCTTCCCAGAAGGGCTATTCAATAGTGCTGATTGGGGGAAGTTTTTCTCACTGAAGATCTTTAATAAGAGGTTGAATGACTGAAAGGTGGGAGATCCTCTTGCAGGTGATTTACATAGCCTATGGAATTCTTTTCTGCTCTAGGATTCTGTGACAGATACTCAACCAGGATTTCATAATGACTAGTTGACTGTGAATAAGTAATATCTGCCTTCTGGGTATAGTGACACCATTTTTTCAGTCCAGTGGAATAATTGGAACACCAGAATAATGATTCAAGTGTTCCATGGACTAAAAAAATTTTAAAATAAAAAATTCTAATAATGTTTCAAGTTCATTCCCAAAATGAATAGTTAGGATCTACTCAATACTCAACTAACTTAGCAGAAAGATTCATTTGTCAGTGCTCAAAAGTTATTCTGAAGAATGGGTTTTGTTCAACTTGAGGCTCTAAAAACATGTTTATTGTTATTACAACTAGACTACAAATTACGTAAGAAGAGAAACAAATCTCATCTAAACTTTATATCTCCTCCAGTGCCCAATGTAGTGTTCGGAATATGATAAGTCTTAATAAAGTCTCCTCACCACCATGGATTGCCATTAATAAAAAATAAGAAAAGCAAATAGGTGTAATGTGAAGAATGCTGGACTTAAAAACAGAGGAACAAGTTTCAGGTATTTCTAGGTCTGACACTAATCATCAATATAACTATGAGCAAATCACTTAACCTTTCTAAACCTCAGTTTCTTCACCTGTAAAATGGGGGATGCAACTCACTAATCTACCTCACCAGGTTTTTTGGAGGAAAGAATTTTATAAAATAATAAAACACCAATTAAATATGAGTTATATTAGGGTTTCATTGATCTAAAATAATGGATTAAAGTTAAAATACTTTTTATTTTACATGGGGAAGGAGGAAAAGTTGAGTAGAAATTAATTAAACAATTATATATGTAATATATCCACATGTATAGACAGATATATTAGATATGGGATATGGATGATCAGGTGAGTAGAACTAAAATGGTCACTCAATACCAAAAAAAAAGTATTCTACTTTTCAGGATAGAACAAAAAAAAAACAAAACTAGAACTAAGATTGGTTCATTTAAACTGTTTGATATACTAACAGCAAGCAGCATATAGCACAGTCCTGCAGGGCAAAGCTCACAACTATACACATATAAACCAATGATTTTCTCAGCCTCTTGTGTAATTTCTAAAAGAGTTATAGACCTACCCAAGCTCTAAATTACTGAAGTCATAAAATACCATCCATCTTTTTGTAACTGAAGCCAAAAACACACACTGAGGACTCTGTGTGTGTGATTAAAAACATAATCACTTAGCTTGTGATCCCAACCCAAGACCTATGGCAGCATAAGGACTATTATGAAATAGAAATAGGGTCAATTTCACTTGTGGCACATTGCCATGGTTCCATTAAAAAAAAAAAAAAGAATACTCATCTTTAAAAAGTCAGACTAGCTGAGACATACTTTCTATTACACTTAGTTTCCATTAGACCAATGTTTTCACTTCTTGAAATTGACTTTTCAAATACTGAATGAAAAGAGGGAGTTTCAAATATTGACTTGTTGAATGAATTATCAATCTGCAAATATTTATTAATCAACTACTGGGTGAATTCAAAGTATTCTACTAAATACTTAAAGAGACAAAAAGTATAAATGTTATCTTATGATAGCTTCATTATAGCTTATATTTATTTGCACATTTCTTCCAGTCCCCATTAAAATATAAGTTTCTGGAGATCAGGAGTTTTGCACACTTGCATCTCTGATGGCATGGAGTCTAGCACAGAACAGACATCTAAGAAACAGTTATTGAATTGAATTGTTATAATACTTTAGTCTTTTACATATCCTTACTCCTAAGCAGACTCTCTGATTTTGGGGGCATTAAAAACCAGAAACCAGTAAGTTTCTTCCCTAAAGCAATTTTGAGGCCCCACACTTAACATGCTGATTATGGCTGCTTTATCCTGTAATCTTCTGTGCTTGGAAAGAAGCTAAGCAAGAGAAGATTGGAAAGTAGAAGAGGGCCTTTGTCCTGTCTTCTATGTTACCATACCACACTCTTCCTTTATGCCCATCCCCTCCTCCAAACCCATAATATTGGTCTGAACTCTGTGGCCTCTAAAATCGTTTTTGCTCTAAGGCAAATGAAATAACTCTTCAAACCATTCTCCAATTAATAAATGGTCAAAGAATATGAACAGACAATTTTCAGATGAAGAAATTGAAACTATTTGTAGTCATATGAAAAGATGCTTTAAATCACTATTGATCAGAGAAATGCAAATTAAGACACCTCTGAAGTACTACTATACACTCTCAGATTGGCTAAGATGACAGTAAAGGAAAGATAATGACGAATGTTGGAAAGGATGTGGGAAAACTGGGACACTGGTGCATTATTGGTGGAGTTGTGAACACATCCAACCATTCTGGAGAGTAATTTGGAATTACGCCCAAAGGTCTATCAAACTATGCAGACCCTTTGATCCATCATTGTCTCTACTAAATCTGTATCTCAATTAGATCATAAAGGAGAGAAAAGGACTAACATGTGCAAAAAGTTTGTGGTAGCCCTTTTTGTAGTGGAATGAAACTGGAAAGTGAGTGGATGCCAATCAATTGGAGAATGGCTGAAGTTATGGTAAATGAATGTTATGGAATATTATTGTTCTGTAAGAAAAGACCAGCAGGATGATTTCAGAAAGACCTGGAGAAACTTACATGAACTGATGCAAAGTGAAATGAGCAGAACCAGAAGATCGTTGTACGTAGCAACAAGAAGATTATACAAAGATCAATTTTGATGAATGAGGCTTTTCTCAACAATGAGATGATTCAGGCCAGGTCCAGTGGTCTTGTGATGAATAGAGCCATCTAAACCTAGAAAGGGGACTGTGGGAATTGAGTGTGGATCACAACATAGAATGTTCTTATTTTTTGTTGTTTGCTTGCATTTTGTTTTCTTATTAATTTTTTTCCTTTTTGATATGATTTTTTGTGCAGCATGATAATTGTATAAATATGTATGTATATATGTATGTATATATACATATATGTATATATATGTGTGTGTATATTGGATTTAACATATATTTTAACATGTTTAACATTTAACATGGATTACTTACCACCTAGGGGAGGGGGTGGGGAAAAGGGAGGGAAAATTTTGAAACACAAGGTTTTTCAAGGATCAATGTTAAAAAATTATCCATACATGCTTTGAAAATAAAAGGCTCTAATAAAAATTAAAAAAAAGAAATAAAGGAATTCTTCATTATGGTTCTAGTCTTTATGCTCATGAAACCTGTAGTCTAGGAAAAAAAAGAAGATATAAACACATATAATGCATGGTTATTTATGAAAAATATAGCCGAGTCACCAAAAAAAAAAAATAAGTTTTGTATGAGGTATGAGTAAAAAATTGGTTACCAATTGGAGGGATCAGGGAGCACAACATCTGAGTTGGACTTTAAAAAACAAATTTAAAGGTAAGAGGAGAGAAAACATTACAGATATCTGATATAGTATAGTCAAAGGCAAAGGAGTAGGAAAACAAAGAACATGTTCAAGAAGCAGAATATTGACAATGAGCCCTGGAGTTTTAGACTACATAGTGCTGAGCAAGGTATCTTAAAGGTAGGAGGAAAGAATGTCACCATGTTGTGGGTGATCAATATAAGGAAGTTATTGATGTGAACTACCTATACATTATAGCCTTAATTCTTCACTCTCAGATACCAGACTCAGTTTCTGGGTTTTACTGGCTGCTATACTTAACATATGAACACATGTGGCCATTTTTTTTTTTCTTTACTGACAATGGGACTATTACTATTCCCTTGATGGACCTAATATGATCCACAAAAAGGTTAATTTAATCTTCTGAAGTAAAGTTGAAAAAGAGAGGTTGTTGTCATTCTGAATTATAGTACTCTTTAAACAAATTTAATAATTGTCACTAAAGAAAACTATTTTATTACAATCATTATGATGTCATATAATGTTTCTGACAAAACTTCAAGAATTAAGACAAGACATGGACAATATCACTGCTTTACTACTTACTACTCAAAAGAGATTTCAGACAAGAAAATCAGGCAATATTAGGATAAATGTAGGTGTTTATTCATAGTCAAATCTAACACCTCTCTTGACAACAGAAATTGTACATACATTTCTATCATAAAGAGAATAGGTTTCCATTGTTTTACAATGGGAATTGTTGTATTAAAACTAGAAGACCTTGCCCCTAAATCCTGTTCCTTGTTAATATTCCCTACTGCTAAATACCATAAGCCAATCATATTTGGCTTTTAAAGAAAAAGGTATAGAAAAGTCACATTTAAAAAAAACATTTTTTCATATAAAAGACAAATATTTTGATGATTTATTAAAGGCAAGTTTATATTGCAACAGCCTTCATTAAATTTTTCCCATCTTTTATGATGCTTTTGAAATGTATCTAATCATAAAAAGCTGATTTAAATTCAAGTGTTTAGAATGATGTTATTTCAAATCTGGTCTTCCTTCTGTTTTGGGTAGTCTATCCTTTAAATTCCAACTCATGGAGACTACATGCAAAGCACCCCATTCCTTAGTTTCTTAAATAGGGGCCCAAAATTTTCTAGCCTTTGTAGTCATCATCATCCAATATTTTTTAAGTTATTGGTATTAGTAACCACCAAAAAAATTATAATTTTCATGAAGTTTTATTGAAAGATACCCTAGGCAAGTCACCTAACGCTCTAAATTTTAAAAATTTTTGATATTTAGAATGAATATCAAAGAAGATAATATGCATAAACTGCTTTGCAATCTTAAAGATATATTATTATTATTGTTTTTATTTCATCTCTGGGAACCTGATTAGGAGTGTCATAGAGCAAAAGAATTAGGTACCAAAGATCTAGGTCTAAATCCTGACCCTAATACACATAGACAATGTGACTTTATACATGCTGTGGGGGTCACTTTCCTAATCTAAAAAAACCAGAAAATAAAACTTCACTTTATATGGCACATTAACATCTGAAAAGAATTTTACATATGCAATTTATGGATATGAATTAACTCACTGGATTATTGAGAGACAAAATAAGATAAAGAGGTAAAGTGCTAAATCAGTTCTGATTAGAGTAATCATTATCATTGTATGACAATACAGTATAGTAAATAGTGTAGAAGTCAGAAGTCTAAAATAGATATTTGTTAGTCATGTGGTCACAGGCAAGGCACTTAAATCTATCAGACACAGGCTTCTCATCTGTAAAATGGTACTATAATATTTGTGTTGTTTCACAAGATTATTATTGTGAAAATACTTTGCAAATGTCAAAGCTAGCTTAAGTGATTTCACTTTGAAAACTGCTCTAAATCAGTTGATCATAACAGTGTTCTACTTTCCAGGAAGGAGTTTCCTAACTATAAAAGTTAATGTCAGCTTTAGTGCTGAATGCTTCAACAGCTTGCCTTTTTCATCTCCAAGCAACAAAATATCCCAATTTTGGTATTCTGGAATTCTGAATCTCAAAAGATAATATCACATGTGATGTTTCTGTTTCCCATTTTTCCTGATGCAAAATACTATTTATGTGATTGGATCACTTGGAGAAGTCTTACAGAAGTTGCCTCCCAAATCAATCAATTTAATCTCATAAAACTTTGAGCAAAATAGTAACCTCCAACCACAAAAGTAGACTTTGTTTCACAACCAAATATCAAACATAATAGGATCATATAATTAGAGATGGAAAGAGCCTTTATGATCATTTATTTTAGCCAATTCATTTAACAGATGAGAAAAGTAATAGTGATAGAGCTGTTATTGTTTGTTCTTCATTCTGGAAGAGGACTATGACATCGGACAGAGGATGCTATGATATGCAAGTGAGTTGGATTTATATGAAGGAGAGCTGTGCAAGGTCCCCTGACTCACTTTCCCCTCCAGAGCCATCTGGGCCTAATGGCCAGATAGAGATCAGGATGACCATAGATGGTCCTAGGTACAGAGACTGAGAGACCTCAGCATTTTTAAGCTAAGGTCTTCCAGAGGTCTTAGATTCACTGAGGCTGCACTTTGAGACAAAGAATCTCCTCTTTCACATAGTCTGGAAAAAAAAAATCTGAATAAATAAATAAATCTAGAAGTGGAAGACTCAGGTTTTTCTGGCCAAAGTAGAAATAATTTCTATTTAGATTCAATCTGATTCAATCAGGACCCAAACAAAGACCAAATGGGTCTTGGCCTGAGATCTATGGATAGTCAATTTGAATCAGATTGGTTTTCTACCAGTGACTCCTTGTGGAGTGTTCAGTTCTATGCACTGTAAAATGCAAAAGTTGCATGGATAATTTAAAAGGACCTGATTCTAATAAAAAGAGAACTGAATTTTAAATCAGAAAACCTGAGTTTAAATCCTCAATGTACTTTTATCTCATTTTAAAGCTTTGTGCATATTCATTCATCCCACTGAGCTTGGAAATAGATACATTAGAACCTCCAAAGAGTTAATTCAAGGAAAACTCTTTGTAAACTCTGAAGTGCTAAAAATATAGAAGCTGTCATTATTATTACTACCTCTCTATAGCTGACCCATTTTCCTTCTTTGAGTTTCAAAACTCAGCAGGCCTTGATTTAGTTGCCCCTTTTCCCAAAATATAACTATAAGTTGTCATTCATTTAATATTTAATTTAATAAGCATTTATGGAAGATGTACTACATTCCCAGCAATACTACAGGCATTGAGGGATACACTGACAAAAACAAAACAACAACAATAATAAAAACTACTCTTTATTTCCTTCTGTTGGGGGAAAACAACATGTACAAGAAAATTAAATATACAAAAAAAAAATATATATATATATGTATGTATATGTATATATATTTTTAAATTTTTTATTAATTTTATAATTATAACATTTTTGACAGTACATATGCATAGGTAATTTTTTTACAACATTATCTCTTGTACTCCCTTCTGTTCCGAATTTTTTCCCTCCTTCCCTCCACCCCCTCCCCTAGATGGCAGGCATATATATTAAATATGTTATAGTATATCCTAGGTACAATATATATGCGCAAAACCAAATTTTGTTGTTGTTGTTGTAAAGAAAGAATTAGATTCGGAAGGTAAAAATAAACTGGGGAGAAAAACACAGAATGCTAACAGTTTACACTCATTTCCCAGTGTCCCTTTTCTGGATGTAGCTGATTCTGTCCATCATTGATCAATTGGAATTGGATTAGCTCTTCTCTATGTTGAAGATATCCACTTCCATCAGAATACATCCTCATACAGTATCATTGTTGAACTGTATAGTGATCTTCCGGTTCTGCTCATTTCACTCAGCATCAGTTGATGTAAGTCTCTCCAAGCCTCTCTGTATTCATCCTGTTGGTCATTTCTTACAGAATAATAATATTCCATAACCTTCATATACAATAATTTACCCAACAATTTTCCAATTGATGGGCATCCATTCATTTTCCAGTTTCTAGCCACTACAAAAAGGGCTGCCACAAACATTTTGGCATTTCTTCTTTAGTATTTCCTTGGGATATAAGCCCAGAAGTAGCACTGCTGGATCAAAGGGTATGCACAATTTGATAACTTTGGGGGCATAATTCCAGATTGCTCTCCACCAACTCCACCAACAATGCATCAGTGTCCCAGTTTTCCCACAGCCCCTGCAACATTCATCATTATTTGTTCCTGTCATCTGAGCCAATCTGATAGGTGTGTAGTGGTATATCAGAGTTGTCTTAATTTGCATTTCTCTGATCAATAGTGATTTGGTACAGTCTTTCACATGAGTGGAAATAATTTCAATTTCATCATCTGAAAATTGTCTGTTCATATCGTTTAGCATTTATCAATTGGAGAATGGCTTGATTTCTTATAAATTAGAGACAATTCTCTGTATATTTTGGAGATGAGGCCTTTATCAGAACCTTTAACTGTAAAAATGTTTTCCCAATTTGTTACTTCCCTTCTAATCTTGTTTGCATTAGTTTTGTTTGTACAAAAGCTTTTTAATTTGATGTAATCAAAATTTTCTATTTTGTGATCTATAATGATCTCTAGTTCTCCTTTAGATACAAATTCCTTCCTCCTCCACAAGTCTGAGAGGTAAACTCTCCCATGTTTCTCTAATTTATTTATGATCTCGTTCTTTATGCCTAAATCATGGACCCATTTTGATCTTATCTTAGTATATGGTGTTAAGTGTGGGTCCATGCCTAGTTTCTGCCATACTAATTTCAAGTTTTCCCATCAGTTTTTGTCAAATAATGAATTTTTATCCCAAAAGTTGGGATCTTTGGGTTTGTCAAACACTAGATTGCTAATTTTATTCACTATCTTGTCCTATGAACTTAACCTATTCCACTGATCAACTAGTCTATTTCTTAGCCAATACCAAATAGTTTTGGTGATTGCTGCTTTATAATATAGTTCTAGATCAAGTACAGCTAGGCCACCTTCATTTGATTTTTTTTTTCATTAATTCCCTTGAAATTCTCGACCTTTTGTTTTTCCATATGAATTTTGTTATTTTTTCTAAGTCATTAAAATAGTTTCTTGGGAGTCTGATTGGTATAGCACTAAATAAATAGATTAGTTTAGGGAGTATTGTCATCTTGATTATATTCGCTCGGCCTATCCAAGAGCACTGAATGTCTTTCCAATTATTTAAATCTGACTTTATTTTTGTGGCGTGTTTTGTAATTTTGCTCATATAATTCCTGACATTGCTTTGGTAGATATATTCCCAAATATTTTATACTATCGACAGTTATTTTGAATGGAATTTCTCTTTGTATCTCTTGCTGCTGGATTGTGTTGGTAATATATAAAAATGCTGAGGATTTATGTGGATTTATTTTGTATCCTGCAACTTTGCTAAAGTTCTGAATTATTTCTAATAGCTTTTTAGCAGAGTCTTTGGGGTTCTCTAAGTATACCATTATATCATCTGCAAAGAGTGAAAAAATATATTTTTAAATAGTAGCAAAGGACCTTCTGGAGAGAAAATACTAACAACTAGAGGAATCAAGATGAGCATTTTGTAGGAAGTAGCAAATAATCTAAACCTTAAAGAAATCCAGGAATTCTATGAGGTCAAAGTAAAGAGAAAATTTATTGAAGATGGTATCAATGCAAAAGCATGGAGATGAGGGATCCAATTTTGTATACAGGGAACAGCAAGTCAGGAGGTTTTTTAAGAGAAGAATACGTGAAGGATAGCAATATATACTTCCTGCTTTCCAGGAATGATCTATCTAACTATTGAACCTAGTGTCAACTTAGTTGACTCTTATGAATGAGCCTGAAAAGATAGGCTAGATAGAGGAAATAAAGGATCTTAACAATTAAGCAGGAAAATTTATATCTTATTCTAGTGGTAAGAGGAACCCTTTGAACTTCTTGATCACAGGGCTGACTTGGTAAGACCTGGACTTTAGAAATAACAATTCAGTAGACAAGTAAAGAAGTGGAGAAGAGAGAAATTTTGAGACTATGAGAATTAGAGGGTTACTGCAATAATCCAAGTGAGAGGAGAAGAATCTTAAATCAGGGATTTTTAACCTAGAGTTCCTGCACTTAAAAAAATTTGACAAATTTTTAAGCATAATTAATTTCCTTTATGATCCTGTGTAACATATTTTATGAATTTTAATCATTATTCTGAGAAAGCATTCATAAACTCCATCAGTTTGCTAAAAAAAAAAAAAAAAAAAAAAAAGACAAAAAAAATTTAAAAATTAATGCCTTGCCTAAAAGGATCATTGTGTTAGCAATACAAGTAGAGAGAAAGGGAGAGATGCAAGATATTTTGTGAAGAGAGACTCTACAAGACTTAACAGTTGATTTGAAATAGGGGTTAAAAAAAAAAAAAAAAAAAGAAGTACCATCATAGCTTAATCATAGATCCACTGGAATATTTAAAAAATAAATGCTTGTTCCCTAAAAAAAATAAAAATAAAAACTTTTTTATCCACTTTAATATTCTCTTTTCTATATCTATTTTTTCATCTTTCATAGTGATTGTCCCCAGTCACTATTAAACTTTAAAAATTATTTTTTAAAATTCACATGACAAAATCAAAAGAAGGATTTCAACTTCCCTGTTTCATATGTTCTTTATCCTATGTTCATTGCACTAAGTAACTCCCCTTTTTTAGAATGCATATCTTCAACTCCAGGGTAAAATCATCTCCAAACATAAAATCCACCAAGTGATGAGAAAAAATTGTAGTAGCCATCATCTTACTAGCTATCATTGCACCACATGGGTCATTTTCAACCTCAAAAGTATTCAACTTGTCCCATTTCAAAAAAATATGTTTTAAATCTGAGCCCATATAAAAACACCTAATCTATTCTAATGGAACCTCTTTCCTGTGTCTTTCTGTGTCACTAAAATGGTTTTAGTTTTAGACTATCATTTCAGTACAATAAAGAATTTTCACTCCTATGGGCAAATCATCAATCTAGTTAAGAGGTTGTCCAGAAGCCCGGGGAATAGTTCTTCCTTTAAATCTTTAATCAATCCAGAAACATCTGGCAGGCAGCATCTCTTCTGCTAGTCTATTTATTACACAAATGTTTCTAAGAAAGAAATAATAGACAAATGAAATCAATAGTTATAAAGAAAATCACATTGTCTTTTCTTGTGGCGTGACTTATTTGGTAGCCAAAAGCTCTGCACTGAATTAAAACAAAATCAGGTTCACAGATGAATGCATTTTCTCTTCCTCTGGCTACAAACAAGCTATAAGCAGGATTTGTTTTTATGAGACTAGTTGGTGTAAGCAGGTGCCTGGGAAAGAAGTTGTAATTATGCCTTTCAAGCCAAGAGAGTTAAAGTAATACCCGTAAATCCTGTCCACTATTTAATTATTGTCTATTCAAAAGCCAAATATGGTTGACTCATGGTATTTTGCCACAAATATTCCATGAAATTCAAATAAAATGAACTAGCTAAGGAAGCACTTGCCTATGGTGCAAAATATTTTGTGGAAGAGATTCAGCTGCTTCAAAATTTAATAAAATAAATCCTCCAGTAAAGTCCTCCTCTGAGACTTGAAGAGGACCCTAAGTTCTAGAGATATCACAGAGCAATGGATGGAGAATCAAATAGAAATAGTCAGGAAGACTACAATTTAAATCTCTTCCCAGATACTTATCAGATGAATAATCCTGGGCAAATCTCTTGGAGTTTGAATGGGATTTTCAAAGTCCCTTTAAGTCCAAGTTTCTCATTTTATAGATGAGGAGCAGAGGCCTAGAGAAATTAGATGATTTGTCCAGAGTCATACAAACTAGTAAATGTAGAGCAGGGAGTTTAGTCCTCCAAATTCAGCACATTCCCCTCTGCCCCAAGCTGGTTCCTGTCTCATTCTTAAGTTTTTGTTTTTGTTTTGTTTTTTCTTCATTTGTAAAATGGGCACAAAGATATCAATAATATTGAATTTAAGGAGCTATTGTAAGGATTAAGACAGTCTTTGTAAAGTGTTTTACTAGCCTAAAAACATAGTATAACCTGAGAGAACTTATTGGTTTTCTATTATATTAATAATCCATTATTAAATTAGGATCTGGGATTTTTATTTCTTCATTTAAGGCTCAAATCCCATAGAAAGTCAGTCAGTCTCTGAAAGACCTGGCTGATTGATGAGATGCCCCTAATCTTCAAGGAACTAACTCTTCTATTTTCTATCCACACTCCACCTAACTAGGACAACTTACTTCTATTTATACTCTAAACAGAATTCAGTCTAAAGTGAGTTCTAGATCTGAAGAAATAAGCCCCTGCCCTTGTAAGTCTCCATTAGAATTTTGGACAACCCAGCTCATAAAGGAGAACAGCAACTAGAATGAGCTGTATAGAGATGGAGTTCCCTGTACAGATTGCTAGAGTAGCTGAATCCCATAATTAAGGCATATTCTCAGCAAGAGAAACTGAAGATTTCTAGCTGATTTTCACTTGTCAGAGGCATCCCCTTTTCCAAACTATATCAAGACTTTCAGTTTTTCCATGGTTTTGTCTTTGGTTTTCCAAGAGAAACTCTGATCATTAATTTATTATTAGCTAATCTAATCAATTTAATTATTCCCAAATTCTGTCAGGATCTTTTATTTGTCATAATCCATTGTTGTAGTTGTCATTGATAATTATAGGCTATTTGGTCATCAGAGCACTAATTCTGGTGGGTTCTATTAAGTTAGGAAGGCTTTGAGCATCAGCACCATAACAGATAATACCTATTGTCCAAAGAATATCCTTAAAACATTTGAAGAGGCCTTCACATGTAAGTTTTGGCCATAATACATCATGAAGATTGTCTTCTGATTTACAATTATTATGTTATGTTGTTCTGTCAGGCTGGATTATCAATCAAAAAGGCCTGGATTTGAATCTTGTTTCTGACATTTATTAAATGTATGATTATTTGCAAAACATTTAATCTCGCCAAACCTCTGTGTACTCATCTATAAAGTAGGAATAAAAGTTTCCAAAGTGTCCATCTTAAAGAGTTTTTGTATCAATAATATCACAGAATCACAGAATTAAAAGTTTGAAAAAGATATATAATGAAGAAATCTAATCCAATTCTTCTGTCACTTTGCAGATGAGAAACAGAATCCCAGAAAAGGTTACATAGATAACAAGTAGCAGGGACAGGATTTTGACTCCAAATCTGCAATGTTTGCTATTGTTCTATGGTGCCAGTAATATGGTGCCATTATAAAGTGTTGTTGTTTATACTAGTGGCATCATGGATCCTATAAGCAAAGAGAAATAAAATATTAAAATTTCATTTAATGAGCTAGTTCTCTGAATTCCTCCATCCTGCCCCCACAAGTGGTATCTTCCCTTTCCTACTTTCCTTTTCATTTCCTTTTTATGTATTGTCTCCTCCCATTAGAACCCAAGTTCCTCCAAGTCAAGAACTGTCTTTTTTTTTGGCTTGTATTTGGATTCCCATCATTTAGCACAATGCCTGGCACATAGTAAGTGCTTAATACATATTTGTTAACTTGCTGGCTACATTTTTAAAAGAAAGGAAAAATATAAGCAGAATAATCTGATAGGAAACAAAATCAAAATTCAAACACTAGACAAGGGTAAAAGACTTTGATAAGGCTTAAGGTATTATCTTTATTGGATTCCAGCTAAAAGCCCTGTCCAGTGGAGATTTCTGGGCTAACCTTTCTACAATTAGCCAATGAATTATGAAATTCAAATACAGTGGCAATCCCAGAGGGGAAGGTTAAACATTCCCAGTAACAGAATTTTTAAAAATCTGAAGCCTGCTGAGTTGTTTCAAAGAATAGTGAGGCAGCTTTGACAGCTGGTTAAGAAAAGGGAGTTTCCATTTCCAGAATATCTGCTTAATAATGGAGTCAAAGACAAAGCATCTATGAGACTGGTACCTTTAAAAGACACACACCCAAATCCAACTTTTATTCCAGGTTGCCCTTTTTTTTTTTTTTTTTTTTTTTTCCATACAGCTCCATCTTTTCTGTTAAAAGCAAACAGAAAAACCATCATTGTTTATTAGGAGACTGGCTTTAAGACTCAAGGGCACTTAGATTTCAGATGTCTCATTGATATTTCCTGCCTACTCTACAATCTAATGTGTTAGCAAAAAAGACAATTTCAGATTTGATGTAGTAACTAAGATTCCTTCTGGCTTTAATGATCTATACCTGAGGGGAACCTTAGAAAATAGGATGCCAGAATTGGAAAGGACATTAAAGGTTTGGTCCAACTTCTTATTTCACAGAGGAAACTTGAGACATACTATTATATATATAATTCTTTATACGTTCCAAAATACTTTAACAGCTATTTTATTTTTCAAAGCAATAGTCTGTTAAATGTTAGTGGAGAAAATACCAACTCCCATTTTTTTAAAGTTAACCGAAATGACCGTCAGTACCTAGAATTCTGGCCAACTGATTCACAGTCCAAAGTTGAGTTGTCTAATTTTGGCTTATTTTTGAATGAATTTGCAACATTTCAAATAAGCAATTCAAGAAAATACAGAATATTTCTTTGGATTTACAAACCTAAATAATCACATATCTTAATCAGATATCTTCCCCCTATAAACAACTGATCGTTTTTGTTTGTTTTTTTTTTATTTGTTTTTTTCTCTTATTAGATACAAAAGAAATAATATAAAGTTGACCAAACTAATGATGACAAATGATTCAGACAGATTCACTAACCTATTTAATATATTCTCCTCTAACATATGGCTCAACTCATCTTCTACATGAAAATACTTTATAATATTTCCCAAGATAATTTTTAAAGAAGATTAGTCATCTTAAATGTGTTTCTAAATCTTAAATGGCAAGCCTTTCTCTTTAAAACAGAAGAAACTATAATCCCATGAGCCACAAGAATCCAATTGAAAATGACCATGGCTGATGGCTCCTATCTTAGAGAATACAGTCAAGAAAGCATCAGTCCAAGCATTAACCTTAAACTATTGCTGAAATTACAAATTATGCATTCCCATGCCAGCAGTTCTCTGAAGAAAGTCTCTAGTATCCTATCCACCGAAAATAGAATGAATGATTGTCTACCTCACAATTCAGCAGCACATTTTTCACTTTGACTTTCAATTTGTCTCAAGTTTGAAAAGAGTCAGATCCCCCATTCAGCCACTTCAAAATATCCAGCAAATGATAGATTCAAATAAATTAAAGTCCTTTCATTTTCTTTTTTTGGTCAAGATCACAGCAAAAGAAAAGTTATTTTAACTCTTTACATCACTCTTTAAACCTGAGTTAATCTACTTGAATGCTAAAGTGTAACCACCTTAAAGCAATTATGTCAGTAAGTAATAGCCCATACACAAAACCAGTTCATTTGTGAAAGTCAAACAATTAAAAAAAATATTTCATAGGATTTAATCTAATAATAATAATAAACTTCAAATGTTTTGTTTTTTAATTCATTTTACCTTTTACCACAGTATTGTGAGGTACTGAAAAATGCTTTGAAAAACAATGGTATTTACAAAATGTCCCAAAATTCTTGATGCATTTTTAAACTTGAATCATTTAAAACTACACTGAGACTCTGGGGACACTCTGAATTTAAAACTGTCAGTGAGTTAATAAAATTGTTTTATTAACTGACAACTTTTTCAGAGCTCAATAAAATTTTATTTTAACCTTAGTTAAGCCATTTGAAAATCAGCTAATTCATCTTACTAATAAGATCATTGAGTTGATAGCTGATAAGAAAGCCTTTAGTTCAAGACCCTCATTTTATGCCTACAGAAATACCATAGAGAGGTGACTACCCAGAGGTCATGGTGATAAGAAGTAGGAAAGCTGGGACTAAAGCACAGGTCTTCTAACTCCAAATCCGGAGTACTGCCTACCATACACCATCTCTTGGTATATTAGTATGCGGGATTGAGAGCCTGAAGTCTGAAGGAAAGGTGCCCTTTTAGGGTGTCATATAAACACAAGGCAATAAAACTCAAAATAGAAGAGTTTAAATAGAAACAGACACAAATGCTATGGATCACACTTCATCTCAACATTATGAACTTTCTTTTAAAGCACCAGGATGGGGAGATGAGTGCAGAAAATCTCTATCTCTATCTCTTACTACTAAATTATAAGATTTCTTTGTGTTGGGCAGGTTAATTTTAATTAATTTATAGTTTATACTATGATCAAAATGGTACTATGCCATATATATGTGTTATAGTAGATAAAGTATGGGACTTAAAATTAGGAGACTCAACTTTCTGAGTTCAAACCTGGCCTCAGACACTTACCAGCTGTATAACCCTGGTAAAGTCACTTAATCCTGTTCTTCAGGGTTCTTGAGCTGATAAAAGCCAAGCACTCCAGCATTTTTGCCAAGAAAATCCCAAATGCATCATAGAGTGAGATATGACTGAAAAATGGCTAAACACTCAACATATACATTCAGGGCCACTAAATATAACTAGATATAATTCAGCTTTCTCCCTTCCCCCAAACGTTGAACTCACAAAATTTAAAAGACTTTAAGCATTTCATCCTATTTATATTATAAGATCATAAGAATTAGAACTGAAAGAAACTAAACAGAAATAAACTTGACAGAATAGGAAACTGGAGTTTGGAGAGGTTATTAGTGAGTTGGACAATTATCTCCTTATACTCCATGTCTGCCCTTTATTTCCATAAATTTTACTTTTCTATTACAATCCTTTTTCAGTACCTCATGGAGGTGAGGCAGTGCTTATAGAAGGAAGCTTGATTAGAACTCCCCATCTAGCAAATCTCTGAGTATAGGCCTAACTACTCTGAGTACCAACCTGCAGAGACATCACAAGAAGGCTACAAGGAGACCCTGAAAGCTTCCTCCAATGCTTCCCCTCTACAAAATGATGAAATCACCAATACTCAAATACTTCAAAGCACCAAAGCAGATTGTATAGGGCTTTAGCCTGATTTTAAGAAATTCAAATTCTTCAATAAAATTGCAACTCTAGGCACCAGGAAAAAATGAAGAAAACAGGATACGGGGAGAGCTGGATTTTTCCCTGGAAGAAATTGACCTAGATTCAAGTCATAGCATTGATATTTTCAAGCTGACTGAACAAGTTACTTGGTCCCTTGGAGGTGCAGTTTTCTCATTTGTAACATGAGGATAATCATACTTATATTTCTTATTTTGCAAGACTGTGATGAAAGACTTTATAAACTGTAAAGATTATGAGAGATAAATGATAAAGATATATATTTATGCATGTGTTTATAAATACTTATTGACTATGTACATATATGTTTGTGTGTATGTGTATGTATATATGTATGTACATACATAAATTACATCAGTGAGTGTGTCTGGCTCTTCATAATTCCATTTAAATTTTTCTTGGCAAAAATACTGGCTGGTTTGCCATTTCCTTTTCCAAGTCATGTTACTGGTAAGGAAACTGAGGCAAACAGAGGTAAGTGACTTGCCCAGAGTCACAAGCTAATGAGTGTCTGAGGACATATTTAGAAAGATGTCTTTGTCACTCCAAGCCCTGCACTCCATGCACTATAATGCCACCTAGTGGCCAAGTTCATGGCATAATCACAAAATAATTAATTAGTTAATTAATTAATTGACAGTAACATCAATAGAAAATCAGTCTTAGGGTCTGGAAGACCTGAGTTCAACGTCAGTCTCTTGTACAAACTCACCATTTGACCTGTAGTGACTAGAACCCAGGCTGTCTGAATCAAAGTATACTGTTATTTCTACCATATCGAGTTGTCTAATTTGGGTTTTCTACTGAATATGATCTTTGAGATCACAAATTATAGGAAGAGGTGATAACCTGCATTAGCAGAGTGTGGTTCCTCTCTAATAATAACAATACCAACATTTTTCCAGCATTTACTATGTGTTAGGTACTGTGCTGAGGGCTTTATTATTTTATTTGATCCTCACAACAAGTTCTATTAATAACCCCATTTTACAGATAAGGAAACTGAGGCAGAAGTGAACGACTTGCCCGGAGTCACACAGCTAGTAAGTGTCTGAAGCCAAATTTGAACTCAGAAATTCATGAATCCAGGCCCCTATTCTAACTACTATGGCAAGTGCTGGCAGAAAGGAAAATCTCTGAAAGTTTTATCTTCCAATGAACCTGCAGGTAGTCTTTTAAAAAAAAAAAAAACTATCAGAATATGAATACTTTGCATTTGTAGAGAAGATAAGCCTTTTGAAGGCATAAATGGCTTCATTTATGTTTTGTATTCCTGATGTCTAGCACAGTTCTGTGCTCATAGTAAGCATTATCAATGTTATATTAATTTGACTGAAATATTTTAAAATATATGACAGTACTGAAAACATGTATAATATGAAATGAATGTGTGGCAGTTATGAAATGAGAATGAGAAAGCCTGACCAGTCTACATTAGTAATCCTCAGATAAGAAAAGAAAAAGGGTTCCAGAGAATCCTTTATGAGAAACTGATCAACTGAGAAAATAATCTTCCGAAGAAAGAGGTTTTATAATCAACATGTGATGAAATCACAAATATATTAAAATAATAATTTATTTCAGATTGATTATCTTGTATAAACCTTACAACAAAATTAAGAAATAAGAAAGGGAAGGTTATAAAAGTTGGCAAAGTGACAGAGCTAATCTGCAATCCAGAGATTCTGATTCAAGAATCTTTTCCTACTTCACTACTTTTGTCTTGTTCTTACTCAAAAGATAAAGAAATGCTTTGTCAGAAACCAAATGAAAGTCTTCACAATCATTTAAGTATTGTCTTTACAAAGGTACCTAATTCAGGTCAAATACTTTGGGGAAGAGGAGTCAAGATTTATACACTATCACTTTTAAAATCCAAACAGCCAATCTTTTTTAAACAACTCATCTGATGCTTTGTTACAATATGGAGATAATCCTGAGTTCTCAAAGGCTAAGCTAAGGAAAGCAAGCTGGAAAAGCTTCAAAAATAGTCTTAAAAGCAGAATGACCTCTGATATTAGACTAGTTAAATATGAAGAGGTTCTTCCCCAAAAGTATGTTGGCCATTGTGATATTGGTGATATTTTTTATCCAAAACAATTCATAAAGACCATTCACTAAGATCTGGAAGAATTAAAATATGAAAATATCTATGGAAGGAATATGTAACAGATGAAAACAAGTGTTTAAAGGTTTGAAAAACAGGCCATTTTCAGATGATCTCATTCAATATTATTAGTGCCTTCCCTCTGATGATGATGTCCAATTTATTCTGTATCTATCTTATTGGTGCACAGTTGTTTTCACATTGTCTCCCCATTAGACTGTGAACTCCCTGAGAATAGGGACTTTGGAGTGATGCTTTTTTTGCACAATGCCCAGCATATACTAAGGACTCAATAAATGCTTGGTGGCTGTCTGACTTAACTATCTAATATAATGAAGTAGAAAATAATATAAATAAGTAGTAATATAATGAAGTAAGTTTTGGAGTGTTCCAATAACATCATTTCTGGAGTCTTTAATCTCGACTGAATCCAACCTTAGACTTGTCTTTTTTAATAACTCCAAATGCATCCCCAAATTGTATACCTATCTTTAGAGAAACAACAATTGAGAAAGAAAGAAAGGGAAGGGGGAAGAAAGGAAGGAAAAGGAAGGGAAGGGAAAGAGAAGGGAAAGGAAAAGGAAAGGGAAAGGGAAGAGAAAGGGAAGGGGAGCATTATGGGATTCTGAACTTCTTCCATACTGTAAAGTATCACAGCCTTTCTTTGCACAGTAAATCAACTTTTAAGATTTTGGTGTCATGATCCTCTTTGGGAATGAAGAACGAACAACAAAGTCACCTAAACAGGAGATGACTCTCAAATCACAAAAGTGCAAAGAGACCTGAGCCAATGAACAAGCTCAAATTAGCACAAGTAACATGCAGGTACCTGTAGATAAAGTTCATTCTACTAGGTATCCTTTTAGCTTGCACCAAAGGAAGGTAGAGGATATTTAATAAACCTCCCCCCTTCTCTAAAATCATGTTTCATTCAAAGTAGAATTCAAGTTCCTTGTAGGCAGAGACTGTTTATTTTTGTTTTCACATCCCTAGCACCTGACATGGTAGTGCACATTGTAATTCAATTGAAATACATAACCTTGTACCTAATTGACTCAAAATTATTGCATTCTCTTTTCTGAACTAAGCTGTAATTATTTGATCACTGTGTGTGCTAAGCACTGAATTGGGTACTGAGAAATGTTTCATTTAGCAGGTAGATAAAACACAAAGATAGATACTATAATACATATTTTATGACAAGTGCATTGTTGTTCTTCAGGCCTTTAGTCATGTCTGACTCTTTGTGACCCCATGAACCACAGCACACCAATAATGTCTATGGGGTTTTATTAGCAAAAATATCAGAGTGCTTTGTCATTTTCTTATCCAGTAACTAAAGGAATATAAATCCAAGTATTAGGTAAGGACTCAAGGAAGATCTATACTATCAGTGGTAGTACTATCCCCAATTTTTTAAAAGAGAAAGCAAAATACAGGAAAGGCAAATGACATCCCAAGTTACACAATAAATCAGTATCCCAATTTTCTATTCCAAACTTCCCATTACT